>NC_091222.1:19505079-19805079 GCF_040958095.1 Procambarus clarkii | reverse complement strand
CGATGCATGTTTTGTAAGAATCTAGTATGATAGTAAGCTAAGAGGCGTTTTGTGCGAATGGAAAGCTAAGAGGCGTTTTGTGCGAATGGAGGGGGTGAAAATGAAATGTGATTTGTGTGTTGTTTTAGGAATGGAGATATTTGCAGCATGAATGATGGTGTCTTGTATGTTGCGTGCTTGTGTGTCGATGTCAGTGTGATGTTTGTCATTGTATTCATAAGTGAGATCAGTGTCATCAATGTGTTGATTGAACATGTCCCAGTTTGCTCTATGGTATGAGAATTGAGGAATGCTGGGGATGAGAATAGGATTTGTGGAGACTGTGAGAATTAAAGGAATGTGATCAGAGCCGGAAATGGGTCCTGGTGAAATGTTGTGTTGTAGGTTGTTGCCATGTCTGTTGGTGAATATGAGATCAGGTCTGCCAGAACCTGTATGACTGAAAAAAGTGGAGAAGTCAGGGCCAAGAAAGAATAGATGTTTTTGGTTGTATATTTGGTGAAGCTATTGGCCATGCTGATTCGTATTATTATGGTGGAATGTAGGGTGTTGTGCATTGAGGTCTGCAAGCAGGAAAACTGGCAGGTGAGTGTGGTTGAAGAGAGTTGTGATGTCTTGAATGGGAATGCCAGTGTTAGGACGGTTGTAGGTTATTGCGATGATGAGAGGACCCATTTGTGTGTGGACTTTTATGGCTAGAAAGTGTTTGTGAAGCCATAGAGTGTGTAAACGTTCGTGTTTGTATGAAGAACGTATGAGTATTGCAACTCCTTCATGTGCTTCATTGGGTAACTGGTAAGAGGAGTAGCCATAATGTTTGATTTTATACGAGTTCGTAATGAATGTGCTATTTAATAATAGCACAACAGGTTTCTCGATCGCAATAAAATCTGACATCATGTGTCTAATGGATAAATACACACGAACATTGAATTGGATGATCTTTATGAATGTTGAGGTTTTGTTGGGGGTGCCGATGGATTTTTTTGCATGTACAAGAGCATGAGGTTTGCGTGATTCAATGACTTGGGCAGTTACTGAGGCAGGGGCGTCTTGGAGGAGGGAGGTAGGAATGATGGGAAATTGACAGCGAGAGATGGGAGTGAGACAACGGGTTGTAGAGCGGGCTCGGGACGAGATTTGATGAGTTACAGAAGAAATGACTGGAGCTGGTGGGGGATGGAAGAAGGCAGAAGGCTTGTTGACAGGGACCAGATTGGAAGTATCGGAGGTTGTAGTGTTTGAAATCAGATTGGAAGTGAAGGGGGACAATTTTGGGAGAAGAGGGTGAGAGTACTTTGGACATGAATGGTTCAGTTTGGGATAGTACAGGGTCTGCTGTCTGGTCAGTGGTTTCGTTTTCTGTAGCAGTCAGGATTGGGTTGGTAGGAGGACTGTAGTATTTTCTTCAGCTGAAGAAGTGATGTTTTGTGGAGTGAGGACCGTAGGTGAGAATGAACAGAGCGCAAGAGCTGAGGAGGAGGGGCAGAGATATTAGGAAGACCGTTGTGAGTGAGAAAGATAGGAAGACAGTCAGCAAAGTCACGGCCATCGTCCTTGGCCTTCAGGTAAGCAGCTTGTACACAGGCAGTGACTCGTTCAAATGAAAGGTTCTGAAGAGGAGAATAAGGTGGAGGTGGTGGGTGAGGGAAGAGAGGTGGAGAGGACTGAGTTTATTGTGCAGTATTAGGGTGGTAATGTTGCTGGTGAGGTGAGGCATTAAGGACACTGGCATAGGACATGGAGTTGGCTGAAGCTGTTTGGTGATTTATTCATTTATTTAATTTATTTATTTATTTATTTATATACAAGAAGGTACATTGAGTTAGAGAGAATACATAGCATAGTATTTAGAATCTTGTAAAGCCACTAGTACGCGCAGCGTTTCGGGCAGGTACTTAATCTAACAGATAATTTTAAGTAGGTAAATTCTAGCAGAATTAATTAATAAAATGATAACAGATACATTGCAAGAAGAAAAATGAGATGAGAGAGAAAAGTAAGTATATTAAAGCACATTGGTATATTAAAGCTCTGGTTGATTATATTGACAACTTGACTGATAATTTAAACAAGATTAACAGACACCGTACAGCAGATTGATAGCATATATAAGAAGACAGCAATGATCACAATGGTAAAGATGTTCGGATTGGTTACATAAAGATAGGGAGATTGGGTAGCAATAGGTACAGTGCAATTTTAAAGCAACAAGGTAAAAAAACTATGCAGATGAGATTAGGTACTTTTTAGTTTTGTTTTTGAATGACGCAAAAGTTGGACAGCTTTTCAATTCATTAGGGAGTGAGTTCCATAGACTGGGTCCCTTTATTTGCTTTATTTATAGAGTGTTTACACAGATTAAGTTTGACTCTGGGGATATCAAAGAGATATTTATTTCTGGTGTGGTGATAATGGGTCCTATTACATCTGTCCAGGGAGAGTTTCAGAGCAGGATTTGCATTTAAGAACAGGGTTTTGTAAATGTAACTGACACAAGAAAATTTGTGGAGTGAGATTATGTTTAGCATGTTAAGGGAGTTAAACAAGGGGGCTGAGTGTTGTCTGAAAGCAATATTTGTTATTTTTCTGATAGCAGATTTTTGCTGGGAGATGATGGACTTGAGGTGGTTTGCAGTGGTTGAACCCCATGCACAGATACCATAATTAAGATAGGGATAGATTAGTGCATAATATAGAGAGATGAGAGCAGAGTTAGGTACATAATATCTGATTTTGGAGAGTATCCCAACTGTTTTAGAAATTTTCTTAGTTATGTGTTGTATGTGGGTGCTGAAGTTGAGTCTTTGTCTAGGAATAGGCCAAGAAACTTTCCATCATTTTTATTGGTAATGTTTACATTATCTATCTGAAGCTGAATTGCATTTGTAGATTTGCTTCTAAATAAGATGTAGTAGGTCTTTTCTATGTTAAGTGTTAGTTTATTGGTTGACAGCCATAAGTGGACTTTTTTTTAGTTCATTATTAACAACATCATTTAGTATATGTGGGTTGGGGTTAGAGTAGATGAGGGTAGTATCATCAGCAAACAAAGTAGGTTTCAGAATGTTAGAGACATTAGGCAGATCATTGATGTATATAAGAAATAGGAGAGGTCCCAAGATGCTGCCCTGTGGCACTCCAACGGTTATTGGTAGAGTGAAAGAGGTTATATTATTGATGGTTACACATTGGTGTCAATCACTAAGATAAGATTGGATATAATCCAGTGCATGGCCTCGGATTCCATAATGATGGAGTTTACATAAGAGGTAATTGTGATTAACAGTGTCAAAGGCCTTTCTCAGGTCAATGAAGAGTCCAATCGGAAACTCATTTTAGTCAAGGGCTAAATAAATTATATCAAGGAGACTAATAATTGCATCGTTGGTACTCTTTTGGAAGCGGAAGCCAAACTGACAGGGGCTAAGAATGTCGAATTTTACGAGGTAGGAGTAGAGCTGTTTGTAGAAAAATTTTCAAATATTTTTGATAGTATGGGTAGGTTTGATATTGGTCTATAATTGTTTATGTCTGTCGGATTACCTCCTTTATGAACTGGCGTTACTCTTGCTTTTTTAAGGATATCTAAGGATTTAAGGATATTTAAGGATTTAAGGATAGGTATAGGTTAAGTAATAATTGTAATTACGAAGCAATAAGATGCTTATCTTAAGATACTAACAAGGTTAGGTAAGGTCGGTGTTTTCTATGAATCTTTTAAGGGGTATCTATTATGTTTAGTATATCACCTATGCACGTAGTTAATAAGTCAATATTGACTTTACGAATTTGCGAGAACGGGTTGGACACTCAAGGGATTTGTTGAACAGCAGAGCTATAGGTGGCGCAAGGGCGTGGGAGGCGCTCTTGTATACAATGGATGGGATTTCACTGATGTTCCCAGCTTTGGTTTTTAGTGAGTGTATGATGGGATTGGTTATGGGAGGTTGAAGAAGAATGAGGGTTGTGCATGAGTGCGAGGTTGGTTAGTACGATGAGTTTTCAGGGTTTGTTTTCTCAGTGGGCAAGATTTGTCAACTGCTGAATGAGCACCTTGGCAATTAGTGCATTTTAGGGTATGGGCGTATTTATACACTGAGTATAAAAATACAAATACAAATATTTATTCAGGTAAAGTACATACATACGAGGTAAGATACAATAGTTGATGGATTTATAGATAGAGCTAGTACATACAATGCCTAAAGCCACTATTACGCAAAGCGTTTCGGGCAGGAAAAACACTAAGACTAAAACTTAATACTAATTGAGATTAAAGTCTAAATTTGTTGAGAAAAAATAAGAAAAAATGGAAAAAGGGGGGGGGGGGAGAAAATATGGCAGAAAAAAGCAAAAATACAATTTGGTCAACAAACAGCATTGTTTAAAATAGTAGACATGGGTTGACATTTTGGGAGTGAGGTAGGTTACATGGAGATAATTAGATAGTGCTTAGTTTTTATCTTAAACTGGTTGGAAGAGGTACAGTCTTTAACATAATTGGGAAGGTCATTCCACATTCTGGATCCCTTGATTTGTAGAGCATTTCTAGTTTGATTAAGTCGTACTCTTGGAATATCAAAAAGGTATTTGTTTCTGGTGTGGTGCTCATGGGTTCTGTTACAACCTTCTAGGAAGCTTTTTATTAAGGTCAGGATTGACATTACAGTTCAGCGTTTTATATATATAAAATACACATGAGAGGATGTGTAGTGACTTAATATCTAACATATTCAGAGATCTGAGTAAGGGAACCGAGTGATGTCTGGGGCCAGAGTTAGATATTGTCCTAATAGCAGCTTTGTGTTGAGTAATTAGAGGACGTAAATGATTTTGGGTAGCAAGCACAAATACCATAGTTGAGATAAGGATAGATGAGAGAGTAATAGAGTGTCACCAGGGCAGTGCGAGGTACATAATATCTGATCTTAGAAAGAATGCCAACAGTTTTTGAAACTTTTTATTTTAACTTTTTTCATGTTAACTGTATGCAACATCTTTTGATATTTTAAAAACTTATTTTGTGTTAATTACTTTGCTTTGTGCTACAAGCATGGTAGACATCCTGTATTCATTCATTTTAAAGAAAAGGAGGGATGTCATGTTCATAGCAAACGGCACCATCCGGTTGTATGTGCTGCGTTTCATACGCCAGCAGTAAGTAACCAACAGAGAGCGTACAGGATGCCCGCCAAGCTTGGACGCTGCTAGTCATGTATCATTATAAGTTTTGAAGTCAGTAACCAAGCAATGGCTTTATATCAACCCTACAACCAAGACTTCCCCAGCAACACACAACACCACACCCTGCCCTTCTGCTTCTGCCCCTCAGCCTTTGCCCTTCTGCCCCTCTGCAGGCGATGAGTCACAATAACGTGGCTAAAGTATGTTGACCAGAACATATACTAGAAGGTGAAGGGACGACGACGTTTCGGTCCGTCCTGGACCATTCTCAAGTCGAATGTGATGAGGAATGATTGATTGATGAATAAGCCACCCAAAAGGGGGCACGGGCATGTATAGCCCGTAAGTGGTGGCCCTTTTGAGCCATTACCAGTATCAATAGATGATACTGGAGATCTGTGGAGGTGCAACTGCACGCTGCGTGATGGGAGATGTCTCCCCCGTGATGAGGAAGTAAGTAATTATCAATAGAAGGCACCAAACCGGGAAGGCTATGTAGCACCATCATATGTGCGCGATAATCAGAGGGCGCTAAATATCACCAAGGATGCCAATACGAGAACAGAAACGCATAAGGCGAACGATATCAAAAGTATCTGAGTTGCCAAGAATTCTATCGAGAGACAAGCGACCGCAGGTGACGGTCGGAAAACAAGAAACACGCTCGTCCTGGAAATCAGGACATTCAACAAGGATACGCACGACCATTAGAGAGACAATGCAATGTGGAGTAGGGCGGCGCACCATTAAGTGACCATGAATTAAACAGGTATGGCCAATATGTAACCTAGCCAGAGCAGTTTCCCACCTGCCGGTTATGGTGGCAGGAGGAAGGCCACTGGGACACACGACTCTTAAGAGTACGCAGTTTGTTACCAATAACAGAAGACCAACAACTCTGCCAGTGGGCAAGGATGGATGAATGAATAACTGGGTAAAAGTCGGAATAAGGAATACTTTTACGAGAGATAGGACAAGCGCGGATAGCTTCCTTAGCGGCAGCATCCGCACGCTCATTAAAAGAGACACCAACATGGCAGAGAACCCAGCAAAAAGCAACTGACTTAAATTTACTGGAGATAAGAAACAGCCAATGTTGATTCTCGACAACCACCGGGTGGACTGGATTAAAGGACCCTAACGCCATAAGGGCACTACGAGAGTCAACTACCACCACAAAGGAGGATTGACACCGGGAAAGCAGGAGACGAAGAGCATAGAGAATAGCATAAAGTTTTGCTGTGAAGTTGCTAGCCTCTGGAGGAAGGCGACACATATAAGTACGGTCAGGAAAGACAACAGAGTAGCTCACACCGTCAGCAGACTTAGACCCATCGGTGAAGATGGGAACGGAGTGGGAGTGAGAGGAAAAGTGCTCAAGGAAAAGGCGTTTCAGAACTGTAGGAGGGGTAAAAGCTTTAGTGATGCGGGTCAGAGAAGTACAAAATTTGGGAGGGGGACCCTCCACGGGGGCAAGGAGGGAACAATACGAGGAGAAACATTAGTAATACAAACCGAAAGTGAATCTTGTAAGCCAGACAAACGGACAGAAAGAGGAAGGTGGTGAAGAGGAACAGGAACTACAGGAGGGGTAAAAGTCAAAGCACGATAGAGGCGAGAGTGAGGATGCTGTAAGGATCGCGCAAGATAGCGAAGACTGTAGCGATCACGGCGATCCTGGAGAGACAGAAAGCCAGTGTCAGCGTACAAGCTGAGGGTAGGAGTTGAACGAAAAGCACCAGAGCTGAGGTGCAACCTAGTATGGTGCAAAGGATCAAGACGGCGAAGAGTAGGAGAAGCAGAAGAGTATGCAGGGCAACCCTAATGGAGCTTAGACAGGACGAGAGAGGAATGCAAATAGAGGAGTGTGCACCTATCCGCTCCCCAAGAAGTATGGGACAATAGGTTAAGGGCCTTAGAGCATTCATCATGGAGGTAAGAGACATGGGGCGACCAAGACAAACGAGTATAAAAGAATAGCCCCAAAAGCTTCGCGGAACCTTTGTACTCAAGGGAATGACCATAAAGTGACAAAGAGGGACGAAGAACGACCCGCTTCCGAGTAAAAGTCATGGCACAAGTCTTAGTAGTAGAGAACTTGAAGCCATGGTTGGTGGCCCAAGATGACACGGCATCAATCGCAAGTTGAAGCCACCGTTGAAGGAGAGGCGAATCATCACCCCGACAGCAAAGAGTTAGATCGTCAACATAAAGAGCAGAGAAGATGCCAGAAGGGAGGAAAGAAGACCATTGAGGGCAACCAGAAAAAGAGTAGTACTCAGAACACTACCTTGGGGCACACCTTCATACTGCTGAAAAGAGGCAGAGAAAGTGGCACCAAGCCTGACTCGAAAGGTACGACGAGAGAGAAAGCTTTGAAGAAAGAGAGGGAGATTACCACAAAGGCCAAAAGAACGAAGTTGGGACAGAATATGGTATCTCCAAGTCGTGTCATAAGCCTTTACCAGGTCAAAAAGGACAGCAACAACGGAGGTCTTCGCAGCAAAGCAGTACGAATATAGGCCTCCAAGTTCACCAGGACATCAGTCGTGCTGCGGCACTTGCGAAAACCAAATTGAGAAGGAGAGAGCTGGCGATGGTGTTCCAAGAACCACATCAGACGGACATTTACCATACCCTCAAAGAGCTTGCAAACACAACTCGTGAGAGCAATAGGGCAGAAGTCCTTAGGGGACATACCGAGAGACCCTGGTTTCCTAATAGGGAGTACAATGGCATCAAGCCAGTCCTCAGGGACGGACGACGACTCCCAGACTCAATAAATACTGAGACGTGCACGGAGGGAGATGGCAAAGCATCTCATAATGAACGTCATCCGAGCCCGCCGCCATAGATCCGCAGAGGGCCAGGGCAGACTGAAGTTCAGAAAGAGAGAAAGAATCGTTATAGGGAAGGACCGGTTTGCGAAGAAGGAAGGATTGAGGAATATGAGAACCAGAGCTATCAGAAGAAAAGTGGGAACCCAGTTCGGTCGCGACCTGCACTGGATCCGCCACAAGAGTATTACGGAGGTGGAGAACCGGCGAGACACCCAGAACGAACTTGCCCCCAATCTTGTGGATCTTCTTCAAGATCTGCGGCAGAGGAGTATCGGAAATAATGGTGGAAACATAAGATTTCCAACTCTCACGTTTAGCTGTACGGATGGTCCTACGGGCCACCGCACTTGCCTTCCGAAACAGAATAAAAGTATCAGCCGTCTGCCGGCGGCGGTGTTTCTTCCAGGCTGCGCGCTTGAAGCGGACAGCCCGAGCACAGTCCGCATTCCACCAGGGAATGCACTTCCGTGTGCCCCGGGAGGAAGAGCGAGGAATAAAGTGGAGGGCAGCGTTGAAGACAGTGTCATAAAAAAGGAGGGCGCGAGGAAGAGGCAGAGAGGAGAGGTCAGAAAGAGTAGCACGGAGGGTGAATAGGCACCAGTCAGCCTTAGCAAACCGGCACCTAGGGAAGGAGAGGGGAGGGTGGAAAGAGAAAAAAGAAGCAAGGATATGGAAATGGTCACTGCCATGGAGGTCATCAAGAACCTGCCACGTGAAATCTAAGTAAAGGGACGACGAGCAGAGAGAAAGATCAAGACATGAAAGGGTGCAAGTTCAAGAGTCCACATGAGTGGGCTCACCAAAATTCAGAAGAGATAGAGAAGAAGCGAGGACGAACGGTTCGAGAAGACGGCCTCGGGTGTTTGTCAGAACATCACCCCAGAGGAAATGTCGACAGTTGAAATCACCAAAAAGGAGCACCGGCTCTAGCAAGGAGTCCAGGAGGTGCTTAAGATCAGGAAGGGAAAGCGGGAAACTTGGGGGGAGATAAATGAAACAGACTGTATACCATTTACCCACAAAAACACGGGCAGTAGAACAATGGATAGGTGACGGAAGAAGTAGGGGGACGAAGGGAATATCAGATCGAATTAAGAGAGGCGTAGAGTTAGGGGCCCCAGCAAGAGCTGGGGGGGGGGGTGAGAAAGAAAGGAATAACCACGAAAGTGACCAGGACGAGCACCAAGCATTGGTTCCTGAAGACAAACACAAAGCGGTGAAAACTGTGTAATTAGAAGTTGGAGTTCATGGAAGTTAGCATAAAATCTACAAATATTCCACTGAAGAATAGATATTACCGAAGAGAAAGGACAGTAACAGAGAACAAAAAAAAAGAAATAAAGGTATAGAAGAACACAGTTTATTAAAGATTCTCAGGATAAGGGTCAGGAGCAGGGTCGGCAAAATCAGGGTTAGGGGGCATGGGTAAACTTAGTAAGGATGGAGGGAAGGGAGCAAGAGGACAGACCAGAGGCAGACTGACGGGGTCCGGAGGGGGAGGAGACAACTGAGAGGGGCAGGCAAGGACAGCTGGAGGAGGGGGGCAGAAGGCAGGGAGTGCGCCTCAGCAAGGGCAGCAACCGAGAGGGAATCGGGGGAGAAGAAAACCTCCATATCTGGGACAGGGGGTTCGACCACTGAAATGGGAGGGGATGGAGTGACAAAGTCAGAGGGAGGGGGGTGAGGAAGAGAGCAAAGCCTTCTTACCCGCTGGAGAGGAAGAAGGAGAGGAGCCAGGCTTACGTTTCTAACTCGAAGAGACAGGCGTTCCAGAAACAATGTACCGGGCGACAGACTCAATGGTCTCAGCAGGAGAAGAGGAGCGGGAGCCAATAACACGAAGATTGCTGAGAGGATGATGGATATCAGCCTGGACAGACAGGTGGCGTGGAGGGTCAAGAGACTGGGGAGAGGGTCGGGAAGAAAGAGTGGGGAAGAAGACAAAGGAGATATGGTGCAACCCGTTCTCGCACTTTCGTATAGTCAATATTGACTTATTAAATACGTGCATATGTGACATACTAATTTATTGTGAATATTTTAGTTTACCTTGAAAAGCTTCATAGAAAACACCAACCTTCCCTAACCTTCTTAGTATGTTAAGATAAGCATCTTATTGCTTTGCAATTACAATTATTACTTTACCTATAATAGGTATAGGTTAAGTAATAATAGGTTAAGCAATAAGCATCTTATTGCTTCGTAATTACAATTATTACTTAACCTATTATAGGTATAGGTTAAGTAATAATTGTAATTACGAAGCAATAAGATGCTTATCTTAATATACTAAGAAGGTTAGGTAAGGTCGGTGTTTTCTATGAAGCTTTTCAAGGTAAACTAAAATATTCACAATAAATTAGTATGTCACATATGAACTTATTTAATAAGTCAATATTGACTGTAAGATGGTGCGAGAACGGGCTGCAACGTGGACTGGATAGGAAGGGGAGAAACCCCAGATGGAGAACCAGGAGGGAGACCATCCGGGACAGGAGGCAAGGGAATAGGGGAGGAGATGGTGGGTGTGGTCGAGTTTAACCCTTAAACTGCGCAACGCGTCTGCAGGCTCACGTCTGGTTTGCGCAACACGCCTCCGGGTATTTGTATTTTTCACGTTCCGTTCAAAACTCCCGCGGCTACATGGGGCTACCCAGTTTCAGGACCCTTTCCTCCGTTTAGAGGAAAAGGGTCCTGAAAGATATTGTTAATAGAAACGTTATCCCTACAGACAAAAATCAGAGGATACAACTGACGATTTACTATAAAACCAGAAAAACGGCCAGCCTACTCATGAGAAACTCTCCAGACACAAAGCAGAACGCTTTAAAAAAGACCAACGTCGTCTATGCGTTCAAATGCCCTCTTGGGGATTGTAAGCTCCAAAAAAACCAGTATATAGGTAAGACAACAACATCTCTTTCTAGGCGTTTAACGATGCATAAGCAACAGGGCTCCATTAAGGAACATATAATCTCTTCCCTCAACCAAACCATCGCCAGAGAAATCCTTGTAAACAACACAGAAATCATCGATAGATACAGCGATAGCAGACGGCATGACGTTTGCGAGGCACTACACATTAAAAAGTCAACACCAGCAATCAACAGCCAACTAATGCACAACTATATTCTACCCACCTCAAGACTCCGCTCCAATATAGAAGCATCAAGAAATATGGACCAATAGGCTTTCTACAATCACTTCCATTCAATACCCATTGTTTCGTGTTCTGTCTTGTGTTGATGAAATTAATACCCTATTAATACCACCTCACCCCATCCACCTCACTCAAATCTAGATATATATATATATATATATATATATATATATATATATATATATATATATATATATATATATATATATATATATATATATATATATATATATATATATATATATATATATATATATAATATAAAATGGAAGGGAGTACCACCTCTAGCAGGAAGAAGGGGGACCCATAGCCTCGGAGGAAACCACGCATAACGCATTAGAGGGAATGTTTAGATCCCCTCCAATACAGTTTCTGTGTGCTTTTCTCTTACCACCCCCTTCCTTTTTTATTTTTTGTGCTTTATTATGTATTTCATGGTTACAACATATACATGGGTTGATACAAAAATAATGATACAAAAAGGTGCGTAAAGGTTATGGATCTCTTGAAAAACACGACAATGGGAAACATTGATGAATGTCACAGACGGGTTCGATCATTGTTGCAATTCAAACACTTCTTCGAATTCCTCTGAAGTTGGACTAGTGCCCAAGACGCAACAGGCATTTCCCCTCTGAATCGCAACACTGAGGCGCTGGAACAAGAAACTTTTTGCTCTCTGGTCTTTTGTAGCGCTGATCAATTTGTCCCCCAATTCCTTCAGGAACTTCAATGCATATTTTCCCCACGAACCGAGGGTCTCCGAGCCGATTGGAACAAAGCTGTAGCAGTGTGCCAAACCTCTATATTTAATAATTTTCTGCGATTCCCTGAAAGAAGCAGCACCACCGCTTTCACGTGTGCTGTAGTGGAGGTAGGTAATGGCCAGTGTGGCAGCGCACGTGTAGTCCCATACCACTTGCTTACCATCCTTCCAAGGTAGCAAAGTGACCCCACCTGGGTGCTTCTGAGGGTCGTTAGGTCTGGATAAGTGTGGTTCTCTTTGTGCCGGGCAGCGGGCTGTGGCGAGGCTCCTCTTGATGATGTCATTGACTTCTTCATGTCTTGCAATTTTACCCTGTGATTTACGACATACCAGACCATGACGACCATATTGGTCTGCCATCGCAGTTCCGCAGATGCACCTATGTTCGGTGAGGATGGGGGCGGCAAGGCGAAGGGCAACTCCAATGCGGAGAGCGTCATGACTGAGGCGAGTTCCCAGGGCTGCATTGGGCACAGCAAATAAAAAATCCCAGGTGTGGGATGCTGTTACCGCTAGGAGGCGGGCTTTGTTTTCAGCATCAGCGTTGTCAATCATTGCTGTGATAGTCTTTTCCATTATGGGGCTATCCCAGTGGGCCTGCTTGTGGTCTTTTGGGACTTGTGGTCGGGGTTGAGGGTGTGCAATGGTGTCCCATTGTCTGGCTGCTTCGATGAACGTTTGATCATGAGTTCCCGCTGTCTCTCTCATACGCTCTGGTAGGATCTGCCCTACTAATTCGTTGGCTGCTGTACATGAGGATAAGAATGCTGGAAGTGCTACCTCAGTTGCCTTTCGTATGCCTATCCCTCCAAATCTCACTGGGAGTGTTGCTTGGTCCCACAGACTGTCATCTAAATCTAGGTTAAGCGCCTGCCTGAATATTGACCTGAGGAGCTCATCATATTGATTTAGAAGTGGGTTGCCAAAAGTTGGTGCACACCTTAAGAAGTATGTTAGCCTGGGCAAGGTCAGGCAGTTTGTGAGAAGGTAGAGGGCATCGTGGGAGTCCAAGTCCCCTATTCTCTCTTCCATCCTCTTTAGGTCTCTAAACTTTTCGTCAAGGACTGCAGCAATGGCATTGTGGCCCAGAGGGGCTCCAAGTAGTGTGCTGTCGGTGGGTTTAATGACTGAGGCTTCTGGTAAAACTGATTTCACTGCTCTAATAATTACTTCACTGGATGCAATAATTTCGCACTTGGAGGGGTTAAGAACGAGACCCATGGACTCCCCCCGTGCCTTCACCAGCTGCAGGTCTTCCAGCAGGGAATCTTGTGTGCCTGCCAGAGTGCCATCATCCAGGAACCAGATGTTGAGCTCACTGGACAGTCTGGTTGTAATTTCTCGAACCGCTATGCAAAAGAGGAAGGGTGCAAGTGGGTCTCCCTGTTGAATTCCCTCTGCTGAGGTGACTTCATGTTTGCCAAACAGGAGGGTTGAGTCTTTGCTGTAGCCTGCTGACACAAACGGGAGAATGCTTGGGCAATGTTCCTGGACTGCAGTGAGGATTGCTTCCCTTCCCGTGAGGATATATATATATCATATATCATTACAGTAATTACTACATAATCATAAAGACCTCAGGGTGTCCTCTGACAACCCTACTACACTGGCCTGCCTACCTCTGGAATAATATAATAACATGCAGCAACATGGCATTAATCTTGACTCTGAACGATATATATTGAATCGACAGATGAAGGATCACTTATATGGGAAAAAATCTGTACACTGACCGGTTTACATACTCGAGTCAGTCTACACACAAAATATATTTATATACATCTACATGTGTGGTTCTGTGTATACACCCTGTTACGACCCTGGGTTCCTCAATTGGAAACCAGAGGTCAAATTGAGCTAAATAAACTACTGTATATATAGTGGGACGCATGGCAAGGTGTCTGTGTTTGTATCTTCCCTGCCAGACATAAGACGATTCTTGTTTCTCAAAGAGCATTTAAAGACTGAACTTGGGGTTGATTATTAAGTAATAAAATAGGCATCAACTATGTTTACAAATGATTAGAAAGTATTAGTAAAGTAGATCTGAGTAAACTTGGATATAGGGCTGCTGTACGATTAGTTGAGTAGTCTGCTGGCAGCGAGTCAGCTGAGGAAGGAGACTGGAGACGGTCTGCCTTCTCTGAGCTAGCGTCGTGGTGAAAAGAACCTCTCCCCTTCCTCTTGCTTCTCACCCTTTCTTTTTCTGTGTCTAGTTTACCAAGATAAGTATACTGTATTGTAACCTCATTTTCTGGCATAAACATGTTCTGTGTGTAAAGTAGTACTGTGTAGAGTATTATTGGGCATTAAGTAGGTGATCACTAGTGTTTCTATTACTCTGTTACTCAAACGGGGTCCCAATGGAACCACGTAGTACCAATAAGCTACCTAGAGTCCTTGCTAGTGTCCCTTGCCTGGTAAACTTTACCCTAGCTTGTTCTCATTGTAAAACCTTGTATCCTTCCTATGTGGACGAAGGCTTTTAACGTAAGATAGTGTGGTAAAGTAATTATTGTTATTGTTATTTAGTGTATATTGGGGGTTGTTAAGGGGTTAATAAATAAGTAAGTTAGTTTTAAAGGAGTATCCATTTTTCCTGGGAAGGAGATCTTGATCTACCTCTAGACTGACATTGTCTTGTCGCCAATTAATATTCACTGTTATATTTTTATTGGGGGCCGGGCCTTACTGATCTCCACTACTAGAGATACATCCTTATTCTAACTGCTGAACCTAATCTAAATTAATACTAGATCCCCCATAGTACAACGCCCTATTTATAACACACCCACACGTGACAACACAGACAGTCACCTTGACGTCAGTACAGACAGATGCCTCTCAGCTGCTTCCCTCGCCTAGCAGGCGCTATGGGACAACACAGCTGGTCCCTGAATTAATATCAGTCCTTTGACACTAACATTACATAATAATGGGTATTCACGTTACCACTCTCTTTACTCTTTACATTCCCCGGTCCCATCCTCACTTGCTGAAAGAACACTTAGCTCGCTCCCACGTGCATTGACTAGGTGTGGCCCTAGGGAGTGTGGCCAAGGCATGTGTGGCCCAAGGGGGTGCCCAAGGCATGTGGCAAGGACATGTGGCCACCACGTGGCCCTAAGGGGTGACCACGGGGTAGCGCGAGACGGTCGCCGTGCCCCACCCAGGATTAGGTGGTGTGCGGGGTGGCTGGTGTGGTCCGCAGGCGAGTGGCCAGGGTGTGGCCATCGCGTGGCCTCACAGTGTTTGGCATTGGAGCGGTGCGGCGCGGGGTAGCCTAGATCTCATGCTGGAGCCTCAGGCGTACACAACGTGGGTGGAAGATTCACTCGCACTCACACACACCACGAGCATGGCTCGCTCGTACACCGGGTGTGATAACGGCGGGCGACACAACATGGCGGACATGGCAAGGTGGAATTTTAAAGTCCATCAGGGCCTGTAATTTCCCAAATATTATGCTCCGATGAACACTAGGAAGCCCTGCCCAATTCCACCACATGCCAGTTATCTTAGACGAGACAGCTCATCGGATGTGAGCAACCACATCTGATACACCACGAGGCTTGCCTGCGACCTCATGGGTGAATACTGTCCTCTAGTCTTATCCAGTTCCTTCCTTACTCCTTGGCACAAAATCACGCAAATTGGATCCAGACACGATCCCCGATGGCAGGATTACCATGCGCGATGAGTAATAAGGATAACACAACGATTAACAGTGGTGGAGGTGGCAGACACGCCAACCCCCAACTCCTGAGCATCCAACCCGCTTGATTACCGCCTCTAGAATGCAGATTTGGCAGGCCAAGGGAAACTCAAAATGCCCGTCTCCCCCCCCCACCTTGTCTTGACCAATCAGAGCAAAGCTGGCACAGCCTATCGTGCCGCTTCCAATTACAGCCGTTCGCGCCTAAACATCATCATGAGGCTGAGATGCCTATACGAATCACAGACGAGATGCCTTGAGGCGTCCCGTGACGTCTCAAGGCGGGGGAGGCCAAGGTGAGGGAGGTGACGTTCACTCCTCTGTCCCCCCACCCCCATAAAACCGTTGGCTACGAGTTCAAGTACCGTCTCGTACCTCTCACTCTGCCAAGTCCCATTTCTCAGAAAACAGACTAAATTCTGTAACTCTCTCTACAGAGCAGTCACAGACTCCTGGCTAGTCTTAAACGATGGTCCTTAGCATAAGCTTTCATCCAACACCACACAAGTGCTGGTAGTGTGAAAACTTCTTTTCTAGAGCGCACTAGAGCGACTCTAGCCTAATCTAGAAAACTAGCTGAGAAAATTTCCATTCCCTCACAAATTCACTAGTGAGATCAGAACAAGTGAGGCTCCATTGAAGTAACTAGCAACTTAGAATCACCAGTGTAGCAAGTACTAGTGAGACTCCGGTGAAACAACTCAACATAGATTCACAAGTAAAGAGCAAACTAATGCGCCTCCAGTGACGTAACTCGCAACATAAATTCCCTAGTGAAGCGAGTACTTTTGAGGCTACAGTGAAGTAACACGCAACATAGATTCACTAGTAAGGCGCATACTGGTGAATCTACAGTGTATGAAGTCGTAACATAGATTCACTAATGCGGCTGCAGTGAAGTAACTTGCAACTTAGATTCACTAGTGATGCCAGTACTAGTGAAGTAACTCCCAACTTGTGAGTCTACAGTGAATTAAGTCGAAACATAGATTCACTAGTTAGACCAGCACTAGCGAGGCTCCAGTGAAGTAGCTCACAACATAGATTCCCTAGTGCAACCTGTCCTCGATTCAAGTCCATTACATCCAACAGTCGACCCCACAGATGCATTCATAAATTTAACATGCTGTTCATTCAAAACGGGAATTTTCTCATATATAAATTAATATTGTAATATATTAGCATATATAGGCATATGTTAGGTTAGGTGTTTAGGTTCTGTTGGCGATTATTTGTATTTGTAGTACGTGGGTGAAGTATTTATAGCGTTGTGGTTCGAACAAAATTCGTCACTTCGTGAAGCACTTGTTCTGGAAGTGTTCAAACGAAATCCGTTGTGAGTCGTGTGTAAACCGATTTTCATTCAAACTCGCAACATAGATTCACTAGTGATGCCAGCTCTGTCTTGCTTTATTTTCATTATCTTATCATAAAACTCTAGGAGGTTCGTCAGGCATGATTTCCATTCTCTAAAGCCGTGTTGTTGCTTACTTACAAACTTAATTCTTTCTAGGAGTGCCACTAGTCTAAACCTTATTATTCTCTTAAGTAATTTGCAGGGGATGCTTGTGAGCGACACTGGTCTGTAGTTAAGTAGCTCTTCTCTGTCTCCTGTCTTGTAGACAGGCCCACATTTGCCTTCTTCCAGCAGATGGGAAATTTCCCCTTTGTAAGTGATGCTTACAGGGGATGCTTGTGAGCGACACTGGTCTGTAGTTAAGTAGCTCTTCTCTGTCTCCTGTCTTGTAGACAGGCCCACATTTGCCTTCTTCCAGCAGATGGGAAATTTCCCCTTTGTAAGTGAGTTATTGAAGATTAATGCTATAGGTATGCTGAGGGCCTGTGCTGTTTCTTTTAACATCCATAGTGATATTCTATCTGACCCAGTGACTTTAGTTGCATACTGTGATTCTAGCTGTATTCTTTCTTCCTCCGCTGTTATCTCAATATTTAGTAGCTTCTCGTCAGGGGCTACTTCCTCATCTAGTTCTTGGAGCTGTCCAGTCTCAGTAGTGAACACTCCATTGAAGCTGGCATTGAGCTCCTAAACAAAATTTATTTTATCCTTTTCTGTATACTGGCCTCCCCTTTTTCGTAACCTGGATACCTGGTCATTTACTTTCATTTTTCTTTTTGTATGCTATGTAGGAGTTTCGGTTGGATCTTTGCTTTGGACGCGATATCCTTTTCCTTGTTACTGTTTGCCAATCTTCTTATGTTTTTGTTGTCATTCCTCGTACTGTTGCATCTAATCCGGTGTGCCTCTGTCCTTTGCCTTCTATATATCTTCCACTCCCTCCTGCTTTTTGCTTTTATTTCCTGCCACAGTCTATTGAACCACGGGTTTAAATATTTTATTTTTTTAAATTTTGCCCCGAGGGGCGAGTTTATTGGGCAGCGCCACTCATCTTGTGAGTGGACATACCGCCATAACAGCATGAACAACACTCCCCAATAGGAAGAAAACCCGCTGGGTTGTTCATCCTGTCACTTGTACCCAGACACAGCTGGGACTTGCTTAACTGTCTCAAGTGAACAGCTCCTCAAACAAGAAGATTAACATCTATCAACCCTTAAGAGCTTACGTTATCTTGCGGGTGCAAAATGGGGGAATCTTTTAAGAACAGTATCAATATTTGACAAATAGTGTTTTCCTAGCTCAAACAATGTGGGGTTTATTATTCTACACATAGTTCTGATTTCTCTCAGGTGTTCACATTCACATAGATAGTGTTCAAGGTGATGTCCATCACTCTCACCACAGATTCTACAACTTCGCTGATCAACTGTTGTTTCCATTCCATATCTCCATGGATATTTGTATCCAAGACGGATTCTCGCTATTACTGATTCTTTCCCTCGTCCTCTTCGGCCATAATGACTGAGATTGCCAGCTGCAACCATGTTGTACCATCGTACAGATTCACTGGTTTGTGCTTCTATCCTCCTTTCCTCAGTTACCTTGTCACGGTGATGTTGCCTGACAATACCTCTAATTTGTAGTAGAGTCTTGGGTATGAAGTATTCAATATGGTCTCCTTCAGCGCCTTCAGCAGTCAGCACATCTGCTCGTTCATTCCCACATATTCCAACATGGGAGGGGATCCACAGAAACTTGATGACTCTTCCCTGATTGGTAAGTACTCTCACAGCTCTCTTAATTTCAGCGACTATTGTAAGATTTTCTGCCCGATTTTTACTTAGGCTTTGCAGTGCTGCTTTGGAATAGGTGCAAATCACTGCACCATTAGTGTTCCGTTCAAGAAACCTTAACGCCATAACAATCGCAGTTAACTCTGCTTGCGTTAAAGAGGCATAGTTCTCAATACGCGCTTTTTCTTCATTTCTGCGTTGGAAAGTATTATCCTTGATTACCATGTATGTTGCACCAGCCCTTCCATTGACAGGATTAGATGACCCGTCAGTGTAGATTTGATCTAGTTCATCTCCGGCTTCTTTATAAATTTCCTCGAGATACTTGTGCCTCATTTCTTGTGGTAACATGTGGGATTTTTTCATTGCCATTTCATTGATGATAATCTTGCATGAGTCATCCTCCCAGGGAGGTAACCTCTCTACAGGCAGGAGCTCACGGGCTTGCTCAAGCAAGTGAAGCTCTTCCATGTAGCAGACTGATCTGTGATGCCATTTTTGGCTTCTCCTGTTTCCCCCTGAAAGTAGCACCGAGCTCAGTTTTTTCTTAGCAATATCAATGAAATGGGGATCTCTGGCTATCCTAATTGCAAGCTTAGCATTCAGCTCCTTAATTCTGCTTTTAACACTGGGGAGGGACAACTCCTCTTGTAGATTAGACGTTTTGGCAGTTCTTGGAACCCCAAGAATGATTGTCATGGCTTTATTTTGAATGCTTTCAAGCCTTTTCATATCGCTTTGGGAGTTGGTGCACAGAACTGGTGCGGCATAGTCTATGACGGAACGCACATAGGCTGTGTACATCATTTTAAGCACGGCAATAGAGGCGCCATGTCCATTCCAGGTCGTAGCTTTCAGTGCCCTGAGTCGACTTTTGAATGTTCCTATGAGTTGATTGAGCTCCTCTTTCTTTCCCTTGTTAGAGCCAACAGTGACACCAAGGTACCGATAGTGGTCAACCCATTCAACTGTTACACCATTAATTTGCAGTTCTTCATTTGCTCTCCGCTTGTGATGGGAGTATGCCTTCGTCTTGTTTGTGGAGAGAGTGAAACCGAGCTCAATACATTTCCTTCCGAGGAGTTCAATGGACTGTTCAATTTTTCCCAAGGTGGGAGCTTGTATTAGAACATCATCTACATATCCCACTTGTTGTGTTCCTTCCGGAAAATCAATATTTGCAATGGCGTTCATAAGTACATTGAATAGTGTAGGGCTTAAGACTCTGCCTTGGGGGGTCCCGAGTTCCATATTCATTGTTCTGGAGACTGCTCCATTGAAGCAAACCTTGGCTTTCCTCCCTGTGAGGTAGTCTTCAACCCATTTCATGAGTCTCCCATTGACATCCATGCATGCAAGCTCGTACAGCATCACAATCCCCTGTGCTTTGTCGAAGGCTCCTTTGATGTCAACAAATACAGAGTACCTAGCCGTGTCATTAGCCAAGTAATTAGCTATACAATTTGCTGTACTTCGTCCTTTAACAAATCCATTGGCCCCCTAACCTGCCTATTTTGTGCAACAGTCGGTTTAGGATGATTCTTTCAAGCATCTTGCAAGTGCATGACACGAGACTGATAGGTCTGTAATTACCAGGGTCATTGGGCTTCGGTATGGGAACAATTATTGCGTGTTTCCATTGTGTGGGCAACACTCCACTTAGGAATGACTTGTTAAACAGGTGGAGTAGTGGATTCCCAGACACTTCACACAGTGCATTGAGTATGTCGTAGGTGACGCCATCTTCACCAGGTGCTGTACTTTTACCCCTTTTCATAGCGCCCCTTACTTCCTGGGCTGTGATTGGTTCCCCCATATTCGTCATCTCTAAGCAGTGTTCTTGTAATCCTAATTCTTTTGTCATCATGTCGCAGGAGCTGTTCCCTGCTGATATCTGCAGGGAGGGAGGAGGAGGATGCTGCATCACTCCACTTGTGAATTAGTTCCTCGGCCTTGCCCTGGGGGTCTTTGTGAGCCGCAGGCCGGGTTCTGCCCCCCTTAGCTATCTGAATTTTTGCCCACATTTGTCTTGCAGATGTTTCCCATCCAATAAAGCTAGTGAACTCAAGCCATTGTCTTTCCCGCTCTTTAATCTTCTCTTCCCTTGCTACTTGACACACAGTTTTAAACAACTCTTGGTTACTTTCAGTGGGATGTCTCCGGTACTCTCTACTCATATCTCTTACATTTGCGTTAAGCATCTTTATGTAATCGTTCTCATACCATTTTATTTTCTTCCTCTGAGGATTACTTCGCCCAGGCGTATTGCGTGGAACTCTGAGATAGCTCTCAATTTGGTGATTAAGGTCATCAACAAATGTATCAATGTCTTCTGGGATTTGGTATTCTGTGAACCAGTCACTCATCCATATGTGTTCCTGCTTTTTACCCATAATGGTGGTATGAATCTCTCTTCTGCCCCTTTGCTTCTCAGTTTCACTTGGTCCATCATTTCCTGGACCGTCTTCCCTCTCAGTTCCTCCTCCTATTGCACACTTCCCAGATACTCTCTTACTTTCATGTACTCTCCTCTTTTATAGTCTACTCTTCCTTCCGTGACTCCTTGTCTTATGGGCACTGTTCTGAGTTCCATCATGTAGTCAAATACCAGGACGCAATGGTCACTTGCTCCTAGTGGTAACTATCACTTGGCATGAAATACCTAGAGGTTTTCCATGCTCCTAGTGGTATTTCTCCTAGTTCTCTATGTCATCACCATTCTAAGTAAAGTTGATTCCAGTAGGCTTGGTGTACTCCTCCTCTTTCTCCTGTGTCCTCCGTTACATGTTGTGTTAATTAGTTTCTTTCTATAACTTCCACTAATTTCGCTCCCCACGTTTCTTCTCCGCCATGAGGATTTCTGGTATCCCAGTCAATTTCTTCATGATTTATATCCCCTTATGACTAGAAACTTAGCTCTCATTTTGTGTGCAACTGTTGCTGCTCTCTGCAATGGCTCTGTGCATGCTTTGTTATATGGCAGGTATAGACCCAGGCAGGTATATGTTGTCATCATATACCTGCCTGGGTCTTCTATTGTTTGGTGGGGGTTATAAATTAACAGGACCACAATTCTTTTCCCATCTGCTGTCAGTGTCCAAATGATGGAGTCTGTGTATGTGTTTTCACTGGGATTCTGGAGTTCTTCCTACTTCCACTCCTGCTTCACAAGGAGTGCGACTCTTTCTCCTTGCTTTTGTTGTCTTTCTTTCCTTATCACTTGGTATCTCCATGTGTGTGTACTCACCTAGTTGTGCTTGCGTGGGTTGAACTCTGGCTCTTTGGTCCCGCCTCTCAACTGTCAATCAACTGAAGTACACATTTTTGAGCCTATTGTTCTCTATTAAATCTACATTAGAAACTGTGTATGGAGTCTGCATCCACCACATCACTGCCTAATGCATTTCAATTGTTAACTTTATAATGTCTCTGTGGCTCATATGAGTACTAAGTTTCCACCTGGGTCCTCTTATTTGTGTTCCACCCATGCTAAATATGTAATTATCAAAAGAAGGCACCAAACATGAAAGGCTATGTAGCACCATCAAAAGTGCGGAATAATCAGAGAGCGCTAAATATCACCAAGGATGCCAATACGAGAACATAAACGCATAAGGCGAACGATATCCTGGAAGTCAGGACATTCAACAACGCTATGCACAACTATAAGAGGGAACAGTGCAATTTGGACAATAAGAAGCATGGCGGCGCTTCATTAAATGATCATGAGTTAAGCATGTATGGCCAATACTCAACCTTACCAGAGCCGATTCCAATTGCCGATTACGGTGGAAGGAGGATGGCCATGAGGACACAATACTCTTAAGAGTACGCAGTTTGTTACCAGTAACAGAAGACTAACATTACAGCCAACGGGTAAGGATGGAGAAATGATTAACTGGGTAAAAATTGGAATAAGGAATACATATACAGGAGATGGGACAAGAGCGGACAGCTTCCTTAGCGGCAGCGTCCACACGCTCATTTAAAGAGACACCAATGTGGCTGGGAACTCAACCAGCAAAACTCAACTGACTTAAATTTACTGGAAATAAGAAACAACCAATGTTGGATCTCGACAATTACTGGATGAACCGAGTTAAAGGACCCGAGAGCCATGAGGGCACTACGAGAGTCAACGACAACTGCAAAGGAAGATTGACAACGAGAAAGCAGGAGACGAAGAGCATAGAGAATAGCATAAAGTTCTGCTGTGAAGATGCTAGTCACCGGAGGCAGCCGACACATATAAGTGCTGTCAAGAAAAAAAACAGAGTAGCCCACACCGTCAGCAGACTTAGACCCATCGGTGAAGATGGAAACAGAGTGGAAGTTCGAAGAAAAATGCTCAAGGAAAAGGTGTTTCAGAACCGTAGGAGGGGTAAAAGCTTTAGTGATGCGGTTAAGGCGCAAACCTTAAAACAACTTCGGAAGGGGGACTCTCCACGGGGGCAAGGAAGGAACATCACGAGGAGATACATTAGAAATACGAACTGAAAGAGAATCCTGTAAGCGAGATAACCGGACAGAAAGAGGGAGGTGGGGAAGTGGAACAACAACCACAGGAGGGGTAAAAGTTAAAGCACGAGAGGGGAGAGGTAGGATGTTGTAAGGACCGCGCAAGATAGCGAAGAAAGTAGCGATCACGCCGGTCCTGGAGAGATAGGAAGCCAGTGTTAACATACAAGCAGAGGACGAGAATCGAACGAATGGCACCAGATATGAGGCGCAACCCAGTATGGTGCAAAGCATCAAGATGGCGGAGAGCAGAAGCAGAAGCAGACGAGTAAGCAGGGCAATCATAATCGTGTTTAGACAGGACGAGAGAGAAATGTAAAGCAAGGAGAATGCGCCTATCCATTCCCCAAGAAGTTTGGGACAAAACATTATGGAGGGTAAGGGCCTTACAGCATTCAACGCGAAGGTAAGAGAGATGGACCGATCAAGACAAACGAGTGTCAAATATTAACCCCAAAAGCTTAGCAGAATCCTTGTACACAAGGGATCGACCATAAAGCGACAAAGAGGGACGAAGAAAGACATGCTTCCGAGTAAAAGTCATAGCACAAGTTTTAGACATAGAGAACCGGAAGCCATGATCAGTGGCCCAAGACACTTTGTGCATTTCATGGCACAAACCTAATTAAGGTCACAGATGTTGTGCTTAAAAAGACATCCTGAGAACTTGAAATTGTACCACAAAATAATCAAGCAGCAACTCGACAATAAATTTATCAAGGTTGTAGCAAATGATGACCCAAAGAAAGGTCACTACGTGCCACACCATCCAGTACTGAAAAATTCAGCTACTACCCAATAAGGATAGTATTTAACTGCAGTCCTAAGACCAAGCAGAATAGTGTATCACTGAATGACTGCCTTCAAACTAGTCCTAGTCTGACACAAAGGCTACATGACGTGCTGTTAAAGTTCTGCATCGGGACTTACACATACACGGCAAACATCAGCATGGCCTTCCTTAGATTAGGTCTCCAAGAAGAAGACCGTAACTGCACAAAGTTTCTATGGATCAAGGATCCTAACGATCCAAACAGTGAATGATCCAAGCAGAAACACTTATAGCTTTGCGTCTGTTTTGTTTGGTGCCACTTTTCCGTTTCTGCTTCAAGCTACCTTAGACACGCACTTGAAAAAGTCTAATAGCCCAAATAAAACATAAATTAGCAACAACCTGTATGTGGACCATTTCCAAGGAACAACCAGCAGTAAGAGTAAACTGCAGAATATATATGACGAGGCCAATCGAGAATTATTGGGAGCAAATATGCTTCTCTAGCCGTGGGTCTCCAACAATGCCAAATTAAATCAACTGATCGAAAAGGAATTTTCCGACTACAAAGTACCCCAAAAGACAAAAATACTAGGTGTCGAATAGGATACAACAGCAGATCAGTTGACAATCAAATTAGTGGAGCCAGACACCACAAACATAACAATGAGAAAGTTACTCTCACAAGTCAGCAAACCCTTCGACCCATTGGGACTATTAAGTCCAATCTTAATAAAAGAGAAGTTGATAACGCAGGAATGTTGGCAACAAAAGATGGGCTGGGATGATCTTCTAACACCTACCGTACAAGAAAAGTGGCAGGGGCTAGTGAAAGATTTAGACGGAATTAAGTATCTTCTCCCGGGGAAGTTTTCTCCCCCAGGAGAAGACTCCCCCAGAATTAAGTATCCTAGAGTCTGTCAAGTTCCTTCGGAACACAATAAGTGAAAAGGAACCAATTAAGCTACATGTATTCGGTGATGCCTCAGGAAAGGCTTATGGCACAGTAGCTTACCTGGTCTCAAATGGGCAAGCCAATTTGCTCACTTCAAAGGCCAGAGTGGCATCGTTAAAGAAACAATCATTGCCACAACTGGAGTTAACAGCCTTACTGCTAGGAGTAAGATTGGTTCATTATCTGATCAAGCCCTTAAGCAACATCCACTTTGAAGAAACAGTGGTATGGTCAGATAATGAGGCAGTGCTACAGTGGGTGAAAAACAATAGCAGTAAAAATCCTTACGTGAGTAACAGCGTTAAGGAAATACGAGAGTTGTCAGCAGGGTACAAACTGAGATATGTACCCACCAATGAGAATCCAGCTGACTATCTCTCCTGAGGCCTGAATTTACGGCAATTAACAAAGGCAGAGATGTGGTTTAATGGACCTCAGTGGCTAGTCAGTGACCAGTGGCCTGAACAAAAGCCACAAGTCATTGTGACCAATGTCACTGTTAACACTGAGAATCCAGAACTACCTCGGACTTTGGTAATTGATCCTAATCGGTACTCTGAACTGAATACACTAATAGGTGTCACCCAAGTGGTGTTTGATTTTCTAAAGAAAATAGGAATCAAACATAAATTACCTAGTGCCCTAAGGTACTGGGTCAACAGAGCCCAAACAGATACATATGGGATAGAATTTGACAATGTCCCTAAGAAGCTTCAAAATGATCTGGGTCTCTGAATAGACATCAACAATTATAACAAAATAAGATGTGAAGGATGCTTACAGCATGCGGACATAGATCTAGAAGCAAAAAATTCCATATTGCTTCCTTGTCACCACATAGTCAGCAAGCTGATAGTGTTATACATACACAAATACAACACTCCGCATGTTGAGGTATTAGATACTCTCACAGACTTAAGGCAACAGTACTGGCTACCCCAAGGTAGGCAGACTGTAAAATCCCTAATTAAATCCTGTGGTATTTGCCAGAGATATGATGCCAGAGCGTTTCCATATCCGGGACCTCCTCACTCCCAAAGGAACGAGTTGTACATATTCGTCCCTTTGAAACTACAGGAGTAGAAACTACGGACGAGGAACCAGAGGTTCCTTCATATGTCCGAGAAAGTGATTTGGTTCAACGTTTCAAACATTTATCAGGGATAATAAGTCGGTGGAATGACGTATGGGCTCGAAAATACCTTACTACTCTGAGAGAGTATCATTATGGGGCAAACAACTCCTACAACAGAATTAACTTGAACCTTGTGACAGTTCTGGTGGACAGCGATTTGCCTATAGGCAAAATAGTAGCCCTGACTGTCTCCTCATTCAGACAGTCAGGATATCTTGAAAATAGTGAATGTAAAATACAGAGGCAGCACTTCTCTCAAAACACTAGAGATATTAACTCCTTTAGAACTGGCAGGAAAAGTAGACGTTCAACGACTTCCAGCACCCAAAGTGCCAGTAAGGGACGTCTGTCCCGAGCGGACTGCTGCACGACAGTGCAAGCTCAAATTAAAAAACCTCTATAATTCTGAGGGCGAGGAATAAAGTGATCGCAGTCCTTAACGGAACTTCGACCTGTATTCCTCTCCCCCGGAATTATGTCGGAAATCCGACACACACATAATAACAACAGTTACCCATTAAAGGAAAAAAGTGTGACTTTTTTTTTCTCTGATTTTATCAAAAGAATTAATTCTTATTAATGTTACGTTAATCGTAACTATCTCGCAAGAAAGGCAGACCTCAAACAGAAAGAGCTGCCAGTGGCAGGTATTTAATCTTAAAGCCTAAGATCATAGGACAGCGGAAGCAAACCGCCAAGTGCCACCACACGAGTGAAACGGATGAGATGTGATCATGTATGGTAATGAGATCGGTGAAAGTGATGCTAGAGTGATGGTGATACAGTAGTGATGGTGATGAGCTGTGACCCAGTTAACAGGAGAGAGACCACAGTCCACCACAGGAATGATGCTGACACAGGAGTAATACTGTACTAACACTGTAGATGTTGTAGATGTAGATGTAGATGATGGTGATGGTACAGCGACCTAGAGTGGCAGCAAAACACCACAGTCCACCACAATCACCTCCGTGATGTAACTGTGGTTAAATGCTGCCCTCAACACATCCAGGCCGCTCACCACCTCCCCAAAGACCTGTAACCACCGATGACAATTCGGGTGGTCCCTGGTGGTGATGCCAAACTTTGCACCCCGGGCCCTCCCCAGTCCACACCAGGACCACACAGACCCCGCCCTGCCTGACCTACGGTACTGCCCTCGCAGGTCAGGCAGCAATGTGGCTCCTCCTCGACCATCATTACTCTCGTAGTCTCCACCCTCCACCCACTCCCCCGCCTGTGCTATGGCCCACTCCCCCGCCTGACCCATTTCCCACACCCCAAAAAGTTTAGAGTTGTGATAGGTGGGGCCCCATTGGCCCGTACACAACAGCACAAACTGTCTGGCCAGCGGAGTGTCAGGGGCCAGCCGGATGGTGACCCGCCCTCTTGATGACCCCGCCCACCCGAGGTCAAGGAATGCTAGGGTGCACGAGGGGTCCAGCAAGCCCACAACTTCACTCTCCTGCAGAAAATTAAACAAATCCTGTTCATAAGTCTGTAAAATGTTATCTAGTTAGTTAATAAAAGCAATGAGTATGTTTTCAGTAAGACTGACAAGGGTAATAACTTCAACAAGACTGGTAAGAGTAATAAAGTAACCTGTATGGTGTGAGCGGGCGTTTGCTGATGCAGGAGTGAGTGGAGGAAGAGCTGTCCGTCTTGTAAAGTAATCCTGGCAAAGCGGCGACCATCTAGGTCTTGTTGTACAGCAAACAATCGGCCAGTCTCCACCAGCCTCTGGACGGGCTCACTCATCCTGCGAAGGTCCTCGACCTGTGGATAGTGTCAGTCCCATTATTACCTGTTATACTGGTGAGCGCAGCAAGTCCTATCTTAAGGTTATCTTGAGATGATTTCGGGGATTAGAGTTCCCGCGGCCCGATCCTTGACCAGGCCTCCTTTTTGTTACACACCCCCTTTTTGTTAGACAGCCCGTAGCGGCTGTCTAACTCCCAGGGACCTATTTACTGCTAGGTGAACAAGGGCATCAGGGTAAAAGAAACTCTGCCCATTTGTTTCCGCCTCCACCGAGGATCGAAACCGTAACCTTAGGACTACGAATCCCGAACTCTGTCCACTCAGCTGTCAGGCCTCTAAAGGTCAAATGTAGCACCAACAAGGAGCAACGGTTTCAAATTCAACAAACATCAATGTAGAGAAAGTATTCTCCTACAGTGTACTACAGTGTTAGTACAGTATTACTCCTGTGTCAGCATCATTTATTATATATGCACAGGCTGCCTGTCTCTGGGTACAATTAATTATTATATAGGCACATGCTGTCTGTCTCCAGGTACAATTAATTGTTATATATGCACTGGCTGCCTGTCCCCGGGTACAATTAATTAATTATTATACATGCACAGGCTGCTTATCCCCGGGTACAATTAAATAATTATTATATATGCAAATGCTGCCTGTCCCTGGGTACAATAAATTAATTATTTTATACACAGGCTGCCTGTCCCCGGGTACAATGAATTCATTTATATATATGGGCAGGCTGCCTGTCCCCGGGTACAATGAATTACACACAGAAATCACAATAGCGTGATTGTAATTTATTCATTACAGTGAATTAATTGCTATATATATATGCACAGGCTGCCTGTCCCTCCGGGGTACAATTAAATCATTATTATATATGCACAGACTGCCTATCCTCGGGAACAATTAAATAATTATTATATATGCACAGGCTGCCTGTCTCCGACAAAAAATAAACAACGAATTATGAGGTGATTCTTGTGTCATGTGACTTTGCTGCAAGATGACTCAATGTCCAGTAATTAAAGGCTTCACCGTTGTGTATTAACTCAGATGTTATAAGATATTATGAAGTATTTTTGCATATGTTGAGTCTTCTCCTCTTCAAGGTCCTCATCATTGGCTGTTGGACACGCCTGTGAAGGCTGTCAACTCTGACTATTAGCAACAGTTGTTACACCATCAGCTCAAATATAGTGACAACTCAACTGGTGATTACTGGCATTGTCACCATATTTATGGTGTCAGTGTCATTATTATTAGTACCATATTTCAGCTCTTCTATTTCAAAAATTAGAATTTAAAATCTAAATGAAAAAAATAACTGAAAAAAGTTAATATTTAACATAAAACAAACTCAGTCATAATCTTACAGTTAACTGTTCCAAGTTGAATCTTTCAGTTTTGGTCCAGACTTTCTCCATGATGTCGGAGGCTGAGTCTCCCAGGTGGACGGGCACAGCTGTGACACCTGCCCCGGTGGTCATAATCTCCAGGCCCTCGTTCATGGTCTCCTGCACCTGTCATTACCAAAAGAATCATTAATTGTGGAGGCTAAGTCTTTCTGGTGGAAGGGGACAGCTGTGGCACCTACCACACACTCGACCAGCAAGTGCCAAACACCAGTCCAGCAAATGTTGCACTCGACAAGTAAGTATCACATACTTAACCAGCACGTGTCACACCCTTGACCAGCAAGTACTATACACTTGACCAGCAAGTACCAAGCACTCAGCCCTTAAGTGAAAAAACAATCGACCAGCAAGTGTCATACACCAACCAACATGTAACAAGAGAGAGGTACGCAGGAGAACAATAGAACAATGGAACGTCAGGGCACAGCGACTACCAGTCTAGGGGTGAACAATGAAAACTCATACGTCTGTCAGGTACAAACCAAAGGCAAAGTCAATTCCGGTCAAATGTGTAGGCTATCATGATGCTGTCAGTCATGTTGTGGCCTTGTTAATACATAGGGATTAGTAATCTAATTTATCAGTTAGTCAGGCCAGACCGGCCTGTCATTACCCTTTCACCTGTGCCTCTTCTTTTTTTAATCCCCTTGTCACCAAATGCAGGCTAGGTAACCTGTACTTCATTGTTACCTAGGTTGTCTATCCTCCCCATGCTCCATTGTACCTTAGCTTGCCTGTGTTCTCTAGTGTAAACCATTTCTTTCAGTGTACCTGTGTACCTCAAAGTAATCTACCTCATTTTGTTATAGTGTAACTTTAGAAATTTACTATAGTGTACAGTAATTACTTTAGTATATTAAACTGTGAATAATTCCATTTCTCCTACACTACCCATAAACATTGGTGTTCCACGGGGCAGCATACTTGGCCCTCTCCTCTTTCTCGTCTACATTAATGACCTTCCAAATGCCTCTCAACACCTCAAACCAATCTTATTTGCTGATGACACAACTTTCATTTTCTCCAGTCCTGACCCTCTTGCTCTAAATGTCACTGTGAATACTGAACTAAATAAAGTCCTTCTTTGGCTAACTGCTAACAAACTCACCCTTAACATTGACAACACTTTCTATATTTTGTTTAGTAATAAATCCTCAAATGAAATTAATCTAAGAATAAGCAATATACAAATCAGTAGTAAAATTGATGGTAAATTCCTTGGTGTCTTCATCGATAACAAGGTGAATTTCCCAGGGACACATTCTAAATATATATATATGTCGTACCTAGTAGCCAGAACGCAGTTCTCAGCCTACTATGCAAGGCCCAATTTGCCTAATAAGCCAAGTTTTCATGAATTAATTGTTTTTCGACTACCTAACCTACCTAACCAAACCTAACCTAACTTTTTCGGCTAACTAACCTAACCTAACCTACAAAGATAGGTTAGGTTAGGTTAGGTAGAGTTGGTTAGGTTCGGTCATATATCTACGTTAATTTTAACTCCAATAAAAAAAAATAACCTCATACATAATGAAATGGGCAGCTTTATCATTTCAAAAGAAAAAAATTAGAGAAAATATATTAATTCAGGAAAACTTGGCTTATTAGGCAAATCGGGCCTTGCATAGTAAGCTGAGAAGTGCGTTCTGGCTATTAGGTACGACATATATATATATATATGTATATATATATATATATATATATATATATGATATATATATATGTATATATATATATATATATGATATATATATATGTATATATATATATCATAAGAAACATATATATATATATATATATATATATATATATATATATATATATATATATATATATATATATATATATATATATATAAAATCCATAAGAAACAATAATTATTATTATTGTTATTATAATAATTATTGTTTCTTATGGATTTTATATATATATATATATATATATATATATATATATATATATATATATATATATATATATATATATATATATATATATATATATAAAATCCATAAGAAACAATTATTATTATTATTGTTATTATAATAATTATTGTTTCTTATGGATTTTATATATATATATATATATATATATATATATATATATATATATATATATATATATATATATATATATATATATATATATATATATATATATATATATATATATATATATATATATATATCATATATATATATATATATACATATATATATATATATATATATTATATATATATATATATATATATATATATATATGTATATATTATTGTTATTATTATTATTAATATTATTATTATTGTGTATTATTCTAATCTGCTTTTGTGTCAAAATTTCTTACAATGTACCTGTAAACATTTTTTGTCAATTTTACTGTGAATTATCTAAAAATTATCTGTTAGTTTAAGAACTTTCCAGAAAACGCTATGCGTGCTAGTGGCTTTACAAGAATGTAAAATCAACCTAATTTCTATGTTATCTGTTAACTCCAGTGTACCTTCTTGAGGTCATCTTGAGGTGATTTCGGCCCTTTTTAGTGTCTCCGCGGCCAGGTCCTCGACCAGGCCTCCACCCCCAGGAAGCAGTCCGTGACAGCTGACTGACACCCAGGTACCTATTTTACTGCTAGGTAACAGGGGCATAGGGTGAAAGAAACTCTGCCCAATATTTCTCGCCGGCGCCTGCGATCGAACCCAGGACCAAAGGATCACAAGTACAGCGTGCTGTCCGCTCGGCCGACCGGCTCCCTCCCTCCCTCCCTCCGACCTTCTTGTATATAAATAAATAAATAAATAAATAAATAAATAAATAAATAAATAAATAAATAAATAAATAAATAAATAAATAATTTGGGTGGGTAGCCCCTGTAGTGATAGTGAAAACAGTTATGCGGCGGCGAAATGAAGAAAAACTTATCGTATTTATAAAGTCAATTATTTTTACCTGCTGTTTACTTTTGTTGCTAACTGAATTAGCAACTATGGCAGGAGGGTATGACATGTGAGAGAAAAATTACTCACAGGCAGCAGTCAACTGAATGTGATCTGTGCCATAAAAATACCACAGGCACATGTCAAAACATCTCATAAATTAATGAAAACTCACAACAATGAGCATACTGAAGACAAATGCAATTTTAATTTCCACTGCGTACCTTGCAGTAGGCATTGCAAGGCCGAAAGTAATGAAGAGATCAGAAGGAAAAACACTGGTGACATGATTACAAAATTACAAGAGGGGTCAGAAAGTTTTGATGAAACAGTTTAAGGACTTTCAACAATTGTTAATTAACACCCGTGTAGGCATGATTCCGAGGTAAACCATGTGAACCCGGGCGGAAAGCCTTCACCCCGGGTAAACACCCAGAATGCAGGCAGAGTTGAGGTGAACTAAGGCTGAACTCATACTCTCAGGGGAAACACACTGAATTCAGGCAGAGTTGAAGATTGTGGTGTAGAAGATCTGGTGAGAACAGCAGAAGCTTTTTATAAAAAAACGAAGAAACAACCTCATCATAAGGAACCTTGCAAAAGTAGAGGGTAAGAATGAAACGCTTTGCGTCATAGTGGCTTTAGGCATTGAATGTACTAGCTAATATCTTGATATCTTGAGATGATTTCGGGGCTTTAGTGTCCCCGCGACCTGGTCCTCGACCAGGCCTCCACCCCCAGGAAGCAGCCCGTGACAGCTGACTAACACCCAGGTACCTATTTTACTGCTAGGTAACAGGGGCATAGGGTGAAAGAAACACTGTCCATTGTTTCTCGCCGGCGCCTGGGATCGAACCCAGAACCAAAGGATCACAAGTCCAGTGTGCTGTCCGCTCGGCCGACCGGCGGATAGCTCTATCTATGAATCCATCAACTTTTGTATTTCACCTTGTATGTATGTACTTTACCTGAATAAATATTTATTTATTTATTTATTTATTTATTTATAATGACCAGGAAATCGTTGAGGAGATGATAGTGAAACTGACAGATAACGAGGAGGAGGATTGGACCCACATCACCCACACAAATGTTTGAAGGAGGTGAAGAGAATGAATTCATGGATATACCTTTTACATGCGACACAATCGGGAAGAGCAATGGCAAACTAAAAGACTAATAAACCCCAGGTGTAGATGACGTTCAATCCAAAGTCGTAAAGGAACTGGAAGATGCACTATGCACTGGAACTCCTTTTCAGAAAATCCTTGGATTTAATTCAAATCGTTACAGTGATGACAGAGGTAATTGGACCTATATTACTCACAACACCCTGGCAGACACAACAATAACACATGACCTACCAGCTATATTACTTACAACACCCTGACAGACAACCCCCCTCCCACACGCACCGCTCCTGTGCCAGGCAAGTCCACTACGGGCTCACCATATCCCGTGCTACTTGCCCCGCTCCTGTGCCAGGTAAGTTACGGGCTCACCATAGCCCGTGCTACTTGCCCCGCTCCTGTGCCAGGTAAGTTACGGGCTCACCATAGCCCGTGCTACTTGGAACTTGTTCCGAGTAGTTGAATCTATAACAACAACAACTGACAGACAAAACTGTAACACATGACCTACCAGCTATATTACTTACAACACCCTGGCAGACACAACACCAACACATGACCTGCCAGTTAAATAAATGTACAAAAAGGGAATTTTAATGTATATGTTAAAATATTAAAGGAAAAACTCTTACCTGAACCATAACTGCCAAAATAGGCCTATGTCATTGAAACCGGTGCATCAGTTCTCCTCTCCGTCAATATCACTATACTGCCAGGTTGATATCAGTTATTATTTCAGATAAAATTCTATGAAACCCGAGAGCATGCACAGATATATTTTTTTATATTAATGTAACATTTAGCAGCATACCTTCTCTGATGTTTGAATGGTGTTATAATTTGGGAAGAGTTGCTGGCATGCCTGGAACATCTGGAACCAGTTTTCTACTGCGTCACTTGCCACATCCATGTCGTCACTGTTAATTTCTGTGGCATTTAGGCACAATAATATCTCCTGCAGTTTTTCCTTTCCTTCCTCTCCTTGTGTTATGTAATACTCCACACTGGATTCGTCCTGTTCCTGTAGCTCAATTGCTGCATTATTCTGCTCAACTAATCTGTCCTGAACCTGATAGTGTTGAGTCTTCCAGTCCTTCAGCTGCCTCCGGTACTGACCCAGCTTGGACAGTACCTCTTCATAGTCAGTAATGAGCCTGCAGATCCTGCTCGTCTGCTCCTCCACCATAGACCGAAACTTCTTATTGGTCCTACGTGTGGGTTGACCACGTTTGTGCTCTCTAACAAAGTCTTCTACACAAAAGTTGATTGGGAAGGCAGCAGAAGACGTGGCTCTGTGGTGCACACTGCAGCGGGGGCAGATGAGAGTGTCCTCCTCAATAGTATTTTCAGTGCACAGGGAGCAGAATGTATGGCCACAAGGCAGGCAACGTGGCCGGCGCCCTTCTTCATCATAGTTAAGAGAACAGACTGAGCACTCCCCTGGGTTGTTGTGGCCCTGTGGTAAAAAATCAACATAATATGATAGGATGTGTTATTATATCCAGTTTTTGAAGTCAGATTCCAATAATAAAATCAAGAACGAAAGAATCTCATCAAGATATGTTCATATGGATTGTGTAGTGTGATCCTCTTATATTGTACTTTCTACATTGTAAAAATATGTACTTAAACAAATGTGTTCGATACCTGCAGTGAATATAAATAATTCATCTGAAGTTTAAATTAATTTGCAGTTATTTCAGTGTTTTTTTGAGACAGTCGAATACGAAAAGGAAATGTTTCCACAGATGTATATAAAGAACAGACATTCGTATATAATAAATATAATAGTGTTAGTACACATGAATCCAGTCATATAAAGGTCTACATAGTCATGTGTATATTACACATCATAATACAAATTCTTACCATCGCAAAAAAGGCTACAGAGGTGTCTGTGGTCATCACTGGTGGTCGAGCAATGGGACTGGACGAGGTGTTGACTGTCTTCAACAACAGACTGCAGAGGTGTCTGTGGTCGTCACTGGTGGACGAGCAGTGGGACTGGACGAGGTGTTGACTGTCAATTATATTTACTGTACAATTAGTAAGCATATCATTCATTATATGAAAACATAAGTTTACACAAGAGAGTTGTAATGTAAATAAAAATTAATAAAACAGGTGCTACTCGTCTCAGTAGGTCACAAGAATCATCACGAGAGGACGTTCTAATTGTTATTGTATTGAGATATTGTTGCTTGATTAATTCATCATGGAAACTCATGTAATGTGTTACTTGGGTGACTGTGTAATACCCCAGAGTGTGGAGGTGGACAAGTTATGTGAGAAAGGGTTGAGGGAGCACTTGGTGGACTGTTCTCACCTATCTGTACTTGTATAAAACCAGGGTTTTTCACACTTCCCCCATGAACACTTTCTGTGTGTAATGAAGGGCGAAGAAGTAGAACAGCTTATTGACGGAGCCCGGGTGCACGGGTGAATTGTGTAAAACACTGGTTTGTGTCTCGGAGAGACTGCAGGATCCGTGTAAGGGGCAGATGAATTCCCGGTTGCAATTCTTCTGACCGTGTTGTGGCACAGTCGGTTAAGGCGCGTCTGGGATCCTTTCGGACGTAGGTTCGAACCCTCATCACGACCCTTGTGAATTTGTTCATAGATTCTGTTGCTTTTCATTTTTAAAAGTTTTCCATTATTGCTGCTTTTAATTTTAAAACTGTAAAACCCTGTGAGCGGAGGTTCAGATTTCAAGAACTGCCAGTGTTAAAAGTGTTACCAATACACTCACAACACCAAGTGCACACTTCAAGCTGCCAAATGTACCACCTGTGCTCAAAACCACCACTTCAAGGGCTGCCTGACATCAACCCAACGCTGTTTACTTGTGGTGGAGCCCATACAACCATCTCTGAAGAGCGCACCTACAGCAGAAAATGACTGAAGCTGGTCAATTTACTACCACCTCTCGACCTGGTCTATTCTTCAATATTCAACCAGAAGCGTTTCCTGACCAATCGTTTCCAACAATGCGGTAACCACTCTACAAGGTAACCGATGGGGGTGATGACAGTGAGTTCTCCAGCGTGTTGCCCAGTCAATAACCCAGCCACAGCCTTAAATATGGATGTAATTTTCTGCTGTGTTACGCAGCTGCAGGCAAAACCACTCTACTCTAGACAAGGCGCATTACCATAGGAGGTCATGAGCATGCTCGGGAGGAGACGGAGGGCCTCCTTATAAAATGAATATTGCCGGGTAAAGCACCATTCATCGTCACTGCGACCCGTTGCAGGGGTGGTTACAATGTGCCACAAACGTCTGAAAATTAGGACTGCATCCCTTCAACAGTAAGGCTTAACCAAAAGCAACCTCTAGAAGATCCTTAAGGACGGAACCTGCAATACACCCATCAACATTGGTCAGGAAAGGATGGATATTGTGTTTTACTTTTCCTGTGAGGAGGTCCTTGAAAAACTTCAGAAATTTGATTACACACTTCGTCAACTGCACCATCCCCTTCCCCACTTCCCCTGTCAGTACCTCACAGAAAGTAAACAAGTAATTATCAAAAGGCACCAAACCGGGAAGGCTATGTAGCACCACCAAATGTGCGGAATAATCAGAGGGTGCTAAATATCACTAAGGAAGCCAATACGAGAACAGAAGCGCATAAGGCGAACGACATTAAAAGTATCCGATTCACCAAGAATTCTATCGAGGGACAAGCAACCTCGAGGGACGGTCGGAAAGCAAGACACGCTCATGAACAAATCCACAAGGGCCGTGACGAGGATTCGAACCTACGTCCGAGAGCATCCCAGACGCTGCCTTAATCGACTGAGCTACAACATGATTAAAATAATTGCAATGAGAAGTTCTACTGAACTTACTTTGATCTTGCAGCCTCTCCGAGATACAAACCAGGATTTTACACAATTTCCTCCATGCACTCGAGCTATGTTAATAGGCCGTTCTACCTCTTCGCCCTTACTTCATTACACACAAATCACAATAGAGTGATGCATCAAAAACACACGCTCATCCTGGAAATCAGGACATTCAACAAAGATATGCACGACGGTAAGAGGGACAATGCAATTTGGTCAATAAGGAGCCAGGCGGCGCTCCATTAAGTGACAGTGAGTTAAGCATGTATGGCAAATACGCAACCTCGCCAGAACCGTTTCCCAACGCCGGTTACGGTGGTAGGAGGACGGCCATGAGGACACACTACTCTTAAGAGTACGCAGTTTGTTACCAGTAACAGAAGACCAACAATCCTGCCAATAGTTAAGGATGGAGGAATGAATAACTGGGTAAAAGTCGGAATAAGGAATACCTTTACGATAGATGGGACAAGAGCGGACAGCTTCCCTAGCGGCAGCATCCATATACTCATTTAAAGAGACACCAATATGGCTGGGAACCCAGCAAAACCCAACTGACTTCTCGTATTGGCATCCTCAGTGATATTTAGCGCCCTCTGATTATCCCGCACATTTGTTGGTGCTACATAGCCTTCCCGGTTTGGTGCCTTCTATTGATAATTACTTACTTACTTTAAATTTACTGGAAATAAGAAACAGCCAATGCTGAATCTCGACGACCACTGAATGGACCGAGTTAAAGGACCCGAGAGCCATGAGGGCACTACGAGAGTCAACAACAACTACAAAGGAAGATTGACAACGAGAAAGCAGAAGGCGAAGAGCATAGTGAATAGCATGAAGTTCTGCTGTGAAGATGCTAGTGTCCGGAGGTAGGCGACACATAAGTGCTGTCAGGAAAAAACAACAGAGTAGCCTACATCATCCGCAGACTTAGACCCATCGGTGAAGATGGAAACCGAGCGGGAGAGTGGATGAAGAAAAGTGCTTAAAGAAAAGGTATTTCAGAACCGTAGGAGGGGTAAAATCTTTAGTGATGTGGGTCAAGGATGTACAAAAACTTCGGAAGGGGGACTTTCCACGGGGGCAAGGAAGGAACAACACGAGGAGAAATATTAGAAATACGAACTGAAAGAGAATCCTGTAAGCGAGATAGCAGGACAGAAAGAGAGAGGTGGTGAAGAGTAACAGAAACTACAGGAAGGGTAATAGTTAAAGCACGACAGAGGCGATAGGAAATAGCGAAAAAAATAGCGAAAACAGTAGCGATCATGGTGGTCCTGGAGAGATAGGAAGCCGGTGTCAGTATACAAGCTGAGGGCGGGAGTCGACCTACTTCGCAGAAAGAACAGTTGTTATCATCAGAACCAGCCCCTGCATCGCGGACCGATGACGAAGGGAGATCATTCCTTAGAACTCCCTCCACACATTCTCTTGTGTCAACTACATATACAAAACCCTGTTCTTAAATGCAAACCATGCTCTGAAACTCTCCCTGGACAGATGTAATAGGACCCATTATCACCACACCAGAAATAAATATCTCTTTGATATCCCCAGGGTCAAACTTAATCTGTGTAAACACTCTATGCAAATTAAGGGACCTAGTCTATGGAACTCACTCCCTAGTGAATTGAAAAACTGTAAAACTTTTGCCTTATTTAAAAGCAAAACCAAAAAGTACCTAACTTCATCTTCTTAGTTTCCTACACTGAGCTTTAAATTTGCTCTGTACCTAGTGTTACCCAATCTCCTAATTTTTATGTAATATCAAACAACCTTATCATTGTGTTCATTGCTGTCTTCTTTTATGTGCTAACCATATGCTGTAGTGTGACTACCAATTTTTGTCAATTACCATTCAAGCTGTCATTGCAATCAATCTTATATTGTTTCTGCTGTATTATGCCTACCAATTTTTTTGTCAACTACCATTCAAGCTGTCATTGCAATCAATCTTAGCTACCTATGTGCTTTAATATACTGTACCTACAATTTTCTCTCATCTTCTTTTTTTTTCATTTCATGTAATCTGTTATCATTTTTTTGTCTATAAATTTTGCAAGTATTTACCTCCTTAAAATTTTCTTAGATTAAGGACCTGCCCGAAACGCTGCGCGTGCTAGTGGCTTTACAAGACTGTAATTACCATATTTGTATCCTCACATTCCTTATGTACATTCTTGTATATGCATAAATAAAATAAATAAAAAAACTTAGAGGACGAAAACCCGACCCTGAGGGTATTCGACGTTGAGTTCTGCGGTACCGACGACGAGCACCCAACCATGAAGCTATCTTTCTCCATCTTAGCAGTGATATATTGGGCTATAACCTATAGCCTAATCTGGGCTATAGGTTATAACCTATAACCTATAGATTTGGCAATAACCAGATTGGGCTATTCGCTGTAAGTAGCGAATTGGGCTACTTTAGAGAGCCCAGTGCTCCCAAATTTTTAATTTAGCTACTTGTGACTTTTTGGGCAAATTTAAAAGAAAGTTCGGCTAATTTCGGCTAGCAATGTTAAGAAACTCAATGATGATTATTTATGCTTTTATAATGTAATGTGTACAAATCACAGCCGCATCGCTTTTTCCTCTCGTGTTGCAAGGCAACTATTTTCAATGAACACTGATCCCACCAATAAGCTATTTTCACATTTCTCCAACCAATCTAAAATGATTTTTAAAGGATGAATTTACTTTATCAAAACGATGACGCAGATCAGTGTAGTCTTCACACTGACTTAGAAAGCATCCCTCTAGGAATGCTCAGAAGAATTGTGCATCCTCATCTTGCAAAGTTTGATGTTAATTTGGACTACAGTACCATATATCTACCCCTGGAGAAAGTGGACTTTGGTTACGAATTTTCAACACTTCTGGCTACTAACAGACAAGACAATTTTATAACCCAGGAAAAGTTTCAAAATATTAAAGAAAGATGCAATAATTTTTTAGTGAAAGCTTGCAAAGAGCTTCTTTCTCGTATTCAAAGTAATGCTGAAACTTTCAAGAAGATGAAAAATCTGTCACCTAACATATGCCTTAGCCACACACGGCCACCATTTTCAGAACTTCCATTAGTACTAGATGACATCGGTTGGAGCATTGTAGCACATCCCCAAATCTGCCCGCACCAAGGCAGCAGCAAAACAATCCAGGCTCTAGAAAAATGGTTAATGACTCACTGGTTGGAACCGGTGGTTGGAGGCGTTTATTTGGGTTTAAACTGTTAGCAGATAGTGGTATGGGAATTGATATTGAGGAAGGAGGTAATAAAAGTATGTGTTTGTGGGAGAAAGAAATTGGCAAAATGATCAGGGAAACTGAAGGGCCTAAAAATAACAATACACTTAGGGTATATTACACTAACAGTAGAAGTCTAAGAAACAAAATAAAAGAATTAAATGCTCTTGTCTGTACAGAAAAAAATAGATATTATTGCACTAACCGAAACGTGGATGACTGTAGAAAATAAAGAACTATTAGCTGAATATCAAAAAATGTATTTCTATTTCACACAGATAGATATAGTAGACGAGGAGGGGGAGTAGCCATATATGTTAGGGACAATTTGAAATGTAGTCTCAATCTCTCAATCTCAATCTCTGGATGAAAAAACGATTCTTCGTGGCAGGGGATCGTATTCCAGGGGATCTGCCCGAAACGCTACACGTACTAGTGGCTGTACAAGAATGTAACAACTCTTGTATATATCTCAAAAAAAAAATCAGGGAATCAAAACTTAGCCACACACAGAAACTATTTGGATAGAATTAAACGAAAAAGCAAATAATCTTATAATAGGAGTTATATATAGACCACCAAAATTAGACAGAATGGAAGCAAAGCACCTATGGGATGAAATACCTAGAACATCTATGTCTAAAAGTATTTGTGTCATGGGTGACTTTAATTTTAGGGGAATAAACTGGATTAACAGAAAAGGGAATAACGAAGCAGAAGAATTTATATAATTAATTGACGATGGCTTTCTTATGCAACACATTAACGAACCAAAGCCAACGAACCAATATTATTTTAGATTTAGTGTTAACTAACAGGGAAACACATATTAATGACATCGAAATTGGGAGTAAACTAGGGAACAGTGATCACAAATAAATCAGATTTAGCATTGAGTGGAATAGTTCTGCAGTAGAAAATTCTGTTAGAGTGCCAGATTTTCGTAAAGCTAATTTCAATATACTAAGAAATTTTGGGGGGCAAATAGATTGGAAAGTCTTGGGCATAGGGGGTGAGCCAATCTTGGGGCCAGATTCACGAAGGCACTTACGAAGGTTTTTCTTCTTAGCTACGAATGTTTTCCTTCTTAGCGCCTTCGTGGCGGCTACGTCGGTATTTAGGTAGCTACACTAAGTGGAAAAACCTTCGTAAGTTTGGTCCGGGATCTAAGTGTGGTTTCGACCACTCGTAGCTTTACGTAAACTGGATATAACTCATTTTTTCTCTACTACATAACACTGGGATCGGTTTTAAGATTTTGGAACATAAACAAAAGATTATAAAAATTGAATCTCGTGAAGAGGAGTCCTTTGTGTTAGTTATATATGCATTCTCTGCTTGAAACTTTGAGTAAATATGTCTTTTATGATATTAGAATTAGTTTTATTATAGCAAGATATTATACCCGTAGTTATTAAGTAAATAAACACTGGTGAACATAAAATATGAGAGAAGGTGATGAGCCCTGCCTGATGGGATCATTTACTATCACCAAATGCCCCTGTTCACCTAATAGTAAGGGTGTACCTTAGCTATACATACCCATTTCTAATTTATTTAGTTTGGTTTTATTTTAAAATTAAATCTGGGTGAGACATAAAATAAAAATATGCTGCACAAATGATGTTAGGTAAGATGGGTAAAAATGTCAAAAACTTTATTCATTGAATACTTAAAGCTATAATTATGACTATATGGACTATTAAAAAAGAAAGAGGGAAGTAGGGGTCCAAGACTTCTTCCTGTTCACAACTTGGGTGTGGAACAAGTAATTATCAAAAGAAGGCACCATGCCGGGAAGGCTATGTAGCACTAAGGCACAGTGAGGTGAGGCAGCTACTTATTTGAGAAATGCTTATTTTATTTACCTTATAAGCTGAGGCAACTTATTTTATTTGAGGAATACTCAGCTGATTCCTCTACATTTAGCATGGAACAAATTTGTGTCCAAGACCTCTTCCTGTTACACAGTTTGGCTGTGTGTAACCAAACTAGAAATGCTCTACAAATCAAGGGACCCAGAATGTGGAATGACCTCCCGAATCATGTCAAAGGCTGTACCTCTCTCAACCAGTTTAAGAGTAAAACCAAGTACTACCTAATTAACTCCATGTAACCTAACTTACCCCTAAATGTCAACCCATGTCTTGCTATTTTTTAAACAATGCTGTTCACCAACGTGTACAATTGCTGATTTATGCTATGTTACCCCCCCTTTTTGTATTTTTATTCCTTCTTTCAACACAATTTATACCTAATCCCGATTACTATTAAGTTTTAGTCTAAGTGTTTTTTCCCCCACACCTTGCCCGAAATGCTATGAGTATTAGTGGCTTTAGGTAGTGTATGTTCTAGCTCTGTCTATAAATCCAACATTATGTTTGTAAATCAACTGTATGTACTTTTCCTGAATAAAATTTATTTATTATTATTTATTTTTTAATCAGTAAGTATTAAAAGAAGGCACCAAGCTGGGAAGGCTATGTAACCCCATTGTGTGTAACAATAAACCAAATTTTTTTTAACAAATAATGCACCTGTATGGTAAAACAAATCCTGTCAGCTGTAAAAATATTGATGCAGTTATTTAAATAAAAAATATAATGAAAGAAATATTACTGGTTTATTTTTATCCTATCTTTTTGTACTGTACACTATATCCAAGGAAGTGAAAAATTGAGACATAATGCACAATTTAATGAATGATTAGCATGGATTAGCAGTTCAAAAGAAACATGACTATTACATATTAACGTGAGACCTTAATGATCCATGGTCAACATGATTTAATAAGGATAATACAGTATTTGTAATAATACAAACTATAATTTAAAATCTTTATTACTGATTGTTTTTATTAAGATGACTAGGTATACACAGCAATGTGCTGCTACCCTATTCTATATGGAATATTACACAGTGTAGATAAAAAATTAGCTATAAGTTTATCTAATACTCCCATCTCACAGGATGGTTAGACATACATGGAATCAATTTAGAAAATACCAGCCTCAATACAAAAAACAAATCAACTCTGACTAAACAATTCTTCGCGATTTTCACAAGAGGTAATCACTGAATCATGGAAACATTATATAATAATTACTCTTACCAGTTTCTACAAGACTCCTCTCAAACAATGTATTTTTTAACATGTTTAGGTATACACAGCAATGTGCTGCTTTCCTATTCTGTATGAAGGAGCACACAGTGTAGATCAAAAACCAGCTACAAGCTCATCCAACATCCTCACCTTACAGGATGGCCAGTCATACATGGAATCAGGAGAGAACAAAATACTTGATGCTGATCTATTAGCCTCCACTGGCAAAATCTGGGTGCAACATAAGAATATTTTCCAATAATCCTGAGTGTATGAAGTAATTACAGAGCTCAAAGTACCTCATACCATTTGGTATGAAGTCACTGATAACAGGGCAATCACAGATATAGTTTTGGAGAGTATGTTCTCTCAAGTAGGACTGAAAACAAATGCTTTTTCCACCAAGAGGGCTATAAACCCATGGAAGCGCCTACCCGCTGAAGCCGTAAATGCCAAATTCCAGCTAAAAAATATCATTAAGACAATTGGCGGGCCCTTTAACAAGCCGCCGGCTTTCTGCCCTCGTCGAGGCCACTAGATAGTTAGTGGCCCTTGGGTATATTCAGTAAATATGTACAATAATTGTCAGTGCATCTTCCGAGCAACAAGTACAGCTACACAGTATCTCTTAGAATTACGTAGGTAAACAACAAATGTAACATATTTGTTTACTACAATGTCGGGGCTGCCTGTAGAAGTTGAAAAAAACATTGTTTTACTTCGAAATGTACTAATTTTATAAGAAAAATCGACGTAAATAGGAGGCAGTAAAGCTCCGATAAGCCAGCGATAAATCTTCAATATGAAGAATGTTGCTGCTCTCTGATTGGCCAAACGGAACACAATAGTGACCTCTATCGGCACGCAGGTGAACCAACAAATTTCTTCCTAAGTGGACGTACGTGAATTGCACCTAAGCATCTTCTTAGGACATACTTAGGAACCTTCGTAGTAAACCTACTTACAAAGAAATACATGGAGCTTCGTGAATCTAGGTCCTGGAGCAAGACGTGAACCCAGCAATGTGTGATGTAAAGGAGGATTTCGATTTGGATTCAAAATATAACTTATTTAAAAATATTCTAAGCAAAGCACAGGAAAGTAGTATACCTTACAAAATGAATAGATAAAATACAAATGACCCGAAATGGATAATAAAGGATCTAAAAAACCTTATAGGTAGAAAGAGAGCTTGGTACAAAAGGATTAAGAATGGGGAAGTCAGTTTAGAACAAGAATTCGCACAACTGGTTAGGAATGTTAAAAAGACATAAGGAGAGCTAAAAGAAACTATAAAGTTCGTAAAGCAGGTCAAGCAAAGGCAAATCCAAAAGGTTTTTTTCAGTTATATCGAACAATGGTTAGGGAAAGGATGGGTCCATTAAAAACCGAGACAGGTCAGATAACGAATAATGATGAAGAGATGAGTAGTATTTTTAATGAATATTATATCTCTGTATTTACTAAGGAAGAACTTAACTCTATGCTTCAGCCGAACAAGTCTATGTGGGTGGGGAAGAGGAGAGGTAGACTAGTCTAACAGTTACCAGGGATGATATTATTAAACAAATAGTAAAACTCAAACCAAACAAATCCCCAGGGCCGGATGAAGTGTTTGCCAGGGTGCTTAAAGAATGCAAGGAGGAGATTTGCGATCCATTGTCTACCATATTTAATAAATCATTAGAATCAGGCAGAGTGTTTGGATGTTTGGATGTAACTGACTCAACTGTTTGGATGTAACTAGTCGGTCAGGTGAATTCCAGTCGGTCAGGTGAATTCACAGTGAGAGGTTGTGTTAACCGGAGCTCCTGAGTGTTGTTATATTATCATTGCAATATGGAAGTTGTAGTTAAGGACCTGGTGACTCTAGTGGGAGCCCTGAGGACAGAGTTGGACTTTCTGCGGGAGGAGGTGCGTCAGCTGAAAGAACAACGAGAAGTAACGAAGGAGGAGACCAGTAGTAAAGGGACCTCGTCTTGGAGAGTTGTGAAAGACAGGGGCCTTAAGAAGACTTTGATAAAGCCGCCTTCAAACGCCATAGCAACTTCTAATTCATTTGACGTTTTGGAGGACGAGTGCTGTGGAGAGACTGTGGATCGCGCAAAAGGGAAAGCAACGAAGAGAAAGGAAGCGCAGGCCCCTCAGAAAGTAAAGGAAGTACCTAAGCAAACATTAGTTGTGGGAGATTCCCAGATAAGGTATTTGGATAGAACGTTTTGTGCTAGAGATAGGGGGAACAGGTTAAGGGTTTGCTATCCCGGAGCTGGCATTGGTGATATTATAAACAACATGAATGATATTATGGCTGGTAATGGGAACAATCCCATTATTTGCATTAGCGTGGGAGGAAATGATGTTGGTCGAGTTAGGAGTGAGGAACTGATTCAGAGGTATAAAACAGCCATAGAGTTAGTTAGGAGCAAGGGAGGAATCCCGATCATATGTGGCATTCTTCCAAGAAAGGGAGTGGGAAATGAATGGATATCGAGGGCACTTGGTGTCAATTGCCGGCTGGAAAGATATTGCAAATCAAATGCAATATCTTTCATAGACAACTGGGAACACTTCTATGGAAGAAATGAAATGTATGCTCGTGATGGGGTGCATCTATCGAGAGCTGGGGTTGTTGCTGTTGCGAACTCGTTAGAAGAAGTGGTTAGAGGTGTTTGTTTGGGTTTAAACTGTTAGTAGATAGAGGTATGGGAATTGATTTGGAGGAAGGAGGTAATAAAAGTATGTGTTTGTGGGAGAAAGGAATTGGCAAAACGATCAGGGAAAGAGAAGGTCCGCAAAATAACAATTCACTTAGGGTATATTACACTAACAGTAGAAGTCTAAGAAATAAAATTAACGAATTAAATGCTCTTGTCTGCACAGAAAAAATAGATATTATTGCACTTACCGAAACGTGGATGAATGTAGAAAATAGAGAACTATTAGCTGAATATCAAATATATGGATTTAAACTATTTCACACAGATAGATATATTAGACGAGGAGGTGGAGTAGCCATATATGTTAGGGACAATTTGAAATGTAGTCTCAAAGAGGGAATCAAAACAGAGCCACACACAGAAACTATTTGGATTGAATTAAACGAAAAAGCTAATAATATTATAATAGGAGTAATATATAGGCCACCAAATTTAGACAGAATGGAAGCAAAGCATCTATGGGATGAAATATCTAGAGCATCTAGATCTAACAGTATTTATGTCATGGGTGACTTTAATTTTAGCGGAATAAACTGGTTGAACAAAACAGGGAATAGTGAAGCAGAAGATTTTCTAGAATTAATTGACGATTGCTTTCTTACGCAACACATTAAGGAACCAACACGGGAAAATAATATTTTAGATTTAGTGTTAACTAACAGGGAAACGCAAATTAATGACATCGAAATAGGGAGTGAGCTAGGGAGCAGTGATCACAAAGAAATCAGATTTAGCATAGAATGGAATAGACCAGTAGGAGAAAATTCTGTTAAAGTGCCAGATTTTCGAAAAGCTGATTTTAATAGCCTAAGAAATTTTTTGGGTCAAATTGATTGGAAAGTCTTGGGTATGGGGTGTGGGCCGGTCTTGGAGCGAGACATGAACCTAGCGATAGGTGACTTAAATGGGGATTTCGATGTGGATTCAATATATAACTTATTTAAGAATATTCTAAACAAAGCACAGGAACGTAGTATACCATACAAATTGAATAGATCGAATACTAATGACCCAAAGTGGATAACAAAGAATTTGAAGAACCTTATAGGTAAAAAGAGAGCTTGGTACAAAAGGATTAAAAATGGGGAGGTCACTTTAGAACAGGAATTCGTACAACTGGTTAGAAATGTTAAAAAAGAGATAAGGAAAGCAAAAAGAAACTATGAAGTTCGCATAGCAGGGCAAGCAAAGACAAATCCTAAAGGGTTTTTTCAGTTATATCGTACTAAGACTAGGGAAAGGATAGGTCCATTAAAAACTGAGACAGGTCAAATAACAGATAGTGATGAAGAGATGAGTAGTATTTTTAATAAATATTTTGTATCTGTATTTACTAAAGAGGAACTTAACAATATGCCTTCAGCCGAACAAGTCTATGTGGGTGGGGACGAGGACAGGTTGACGAGTTTAGCAGTTACCAGGGAGGATGTTCTTAAACAAATAGTAAAACTCAAACCAAACAAATCCCCAGGGCCGGATGAAGTGTTTGCCAGGGTGCTTAAAGAATGCAAAGAGGAGCTTTGTGACCCACTGTCAACCATATTTAATAAATCAATAGAGTCAGGCAGAGTGCCAGAGTTTTGGAAAGTTGCTAATGTGATACCAGTTTTTAAGAAAGGAGATAGATCACTTGCGTCTAACTATCGACCAATTAGCCTAACGTCTATTGTGGGAAAGTTACTCGAATCTATAATAGCAAATAAAATTCGTCTTCATCTTGAAAAACATAAATTAATAATTGAGTCGCAACATGGTTTTATAAATGGCCGTTCATGTTTAACAAATTTGTTATCTTTTTATTCTAGCATTGTTGAGGCAGTTGATAGTGGTAAGGATTGCGATGTTGTATACCTTGACTTTAGCAAAGCTTTTGATACAGTGCCACATGAAAGACTGATTAAAAAGATAGAGTCTCATGGTATTGGGGGTGCTATATTAAGCTGGATTAGGGCATGGCTATACCAAAGGAAACAGAGAGTTAGTATAAATGGAATCAAGTCAGAGTGGGAAAATGTTGTAAGTGGAGTGCCTCAAGGCTCTGTCCTGGGACCTCTGTTGTTTATAATATATATAAATGATTTAGATTCAGGTTTGAGTAGCAACATTTGCAAATTTGCCGATGATACGAAAATCGGTAGGGAAATTAATTCGGAGGAGGACTCACTATCACTTCAAGTTGATCTAGATAGGGTTTTGAAATGGTCAAAGGATTGGCAGATGCAGTTTAATGCTGATAAATGTAAAGTTCTGAGGTTAGGTAATGATGATAGAGTTACAAGATACGAGCTAGATGGTGTTGTGATTGCGAAGTCGGATTGCGAAAGGGATCTGGGAGTTATGATTAGTAAGAATTTAAAACAAAAGGATCAATGCATAAATGTTCGTAATAAGGCAAATCGGACACTTGGATTTATTAATCGCAGCGTTAGTAACAAGACACCTGGTGTGGTTCTCAAGCTATATCTTGCTCTAGTTAGGCCCCATTTAGATTATGCAGTTCAGTTTTGGTCGCCATATTATAGAATGGATATAAATTCACTTGAACGTGTCCAGCGTAGGATGACTAAGTTAATTCCCCAAATTAGAAATCTTTCATATGAAGAAAGATTAACAAAGCTTAAGTTGCATTCACTGGAAAGGCGAAGAGTTAGGGGTGACATGATAGAGGTTTACAAGTGGATGAATGGACATAACCGGGGGGATATTAATAGGGTATTAAAAGTATCAACACAGGACAGAACACGAAACAATGGGTATAAATTGGATAAGTTTAGATTTAGGAAAGACTTGGGTAAATACTGGTTCAGTAACAGGGTTGTTGATTTGTGGAACCAATTGCCGCGTAACATTGTGGAGGTGGGGTCCCTCGATTGTTTCTAGCACGGGTTGGACAAGTATATGAGTGGGATTGGGTGGTTATAGAATAGGAGCTGCCTCGTATGGGCCAATAGGCCTTCTGCAGTTACCTTTGTTCTTATGTTCTTATGAGTGCCAGAGTCGTGGAAGGTTGCTAATGAGGTACAAATTTTTAAGAAAGGAGACAGATCACTTGCATCGAACTATCGGCCAATTAGCCTAACGTCTATTCTGGGAAAGTTACTTGAATCGATAATTGCAAATTCCATTCGTTTTCATCTTGAAAAACATAAATTAATAAACGAGTAACAACATGGTTTTACAAATGGCCGTTCATGTGTAACAAATTTGTTATCTTTTTATTCCAGCAAAGTTGAGGCAGTTTATAGTTGTAAGGTTTGCGATGTTGTCTACCTTGACTTTAGCAAAGCTTTTGATACAGTGCCACATGAAAGACTGAATAAAAAGATAGAGGCTCATGGTATTGGGGGTGCCATATGAAGACGGATTAGGGCATGGCTATACCAAAGGAAACAGAGAGTTATTATAAATGGGATTAAGTCAGAGTGGGAAAATGTAAGTAGAGTGCCTCAAGGCACTGTATTGGGACCTCTCTTATTTATAATATATATGAATGATTTAGATTCAGGTTTAAGTAGCAACATTTGCAAACTTGCCGACAATACAAAAATCGGTAGGGAAATTAACACGGAAGATGACTCACTGTCACTTTAAGTTGATCTAAATAGGGTTTTGAAATGGTCAAAAGATTGGCAGATGCAGTTTAAAGCTGATTAATGTATAGATCTGAGGCTAGGTAATAATGATAGATTTACAAGATACGAGCTAGATGGTGTTGAGATTGCAAAAGGGATCTGGGAGTTATGATTAGTAAGAATTTAAAACAAAAGGATCAATGCATGAATGTTCGTATTAAGGCAAATAGGACACTGGGATTTATTAATCAAAGCATTAGTAACAAGACACCTGGTGTGGTTCTTCTGCTATATCTTGCTCTGGTTTGGCCCCATTTAGATTATGCAGTTCAGTTTTGGTAGCTGTACTATAGAATGGATATAAATTCACATGAACGTGTCCAGCGTAGGATGACTAAGTTAATTCCCCAAATTAGAAATCTTTCATAAAAAGAAATATTAACAAAGCTTAAATTGCATTCACTGGAAAGGCGAAGAGTTAGGGGTGACATGATAGAGGTTCACAAGTGGATGAATGGACATAACAAAGGGGATATTAATAGGGTATTAAAAGTATCAACACAAGACAGAACACGAAACAATGGGTATAAACTGGATAAGTTTAGATTTAGGAAAGACTTTGGTAAATACTGGTTCGGTAACAGGGTTGTTGATTTGAGGAACCAATTGCCGAGTTACGTGGTGGAGGTTGGGTCCATCGATTGTTTCAAGCGTGGGTTGGACATGTATATGAGTGGGATTGGGTAGTTATTAATAGGAGCTGCCTCGTATGGGCCAATAGGCCTTCTGCAGTTACCTTTATTCTTATGTTCTTATAGAACATAATTGTTCTTATAGAACTTATAGAGCATATAGTCCTGGGGACCATTCAGGCTTGTTTGCGCTTATGTTCTTATGTTTTCACCCGGAACCATCAAAGCATGGCGCAACCTTCTCCTGTTTAGTAACATATGTTTAACAGTCCCTGCAAGGACAGACAAATCACTATGATGATTGATGATTGATAAAGATTAAGCCACCCAAGAGGTGGCACGGGTATGAATAGCCCGTAAGTGGTACAATTTTTTGTTCAGTAATTCTTTTCGGTATTCTGAGGTTGCATTTAATCGTCAAGCTGTTATCGCGGGGGAGGATACTGCTTGACAGTCTTTATGAGAGTGTCCAGCTGCTGGACACAAATCACTAGTTGTTGTTGTTGTTTAAGATTCGCTACTCAGAACGATAAGTTCCAGTAGCACGGGCTATGGTGAGCCCGTAAGTGGAGGCTCTATGGAGCCATTATCTGTATTAGTGGCTGATACTAGAGATGTGGTGATGGATGGGGGTCTTCGTGATGGTTTTCAGCCTGGAGGGCTGGCTATACCAGTTATGGAGCTGGTGGAGTTAGTGTAGACCTCCAGGTTTTCCGTTTTTTCTTTGCCTGCGACTTTGGCTGAGCAGTGATGTCGTTAGAGTTTGGTGACGTGGCCTCCATGAGGAAGTCTTGAACCGTGTAGGAATCGTATTGGTGATGCGGCGGTGGAGCTCCTACTATGATTTCCTTGTCTGAGGAGTCCGTAACCTCCGTAGTGGGCGTTTTTGTCTTTCGCCTCGCAGCCTTAGGTAGGTTTAGGTGTCGTTGATTGGTGGTTGTAGCTATTTCAGGAGCGTTGGTGGTGCTGTTATCGTTTGTAGACAGCACGTCTGCTAGCGCGGCTGCTGAGATAGTGATGGTTGGAGTGTCGGGAGCTGGAGAAGGAATTGCCTCTGTGTCGCCCGGGTCATGTGTTATACTCAAATTCTGTCAGTTGAAATGTAACCAATCACAGGCAAGTAGGCCTCTGACGTCATGCCAGACAGAGGAGCATCAGGCATGCTCCCAGCAGCCTCAGTTATCCTCACAGACCCAGAGTAGGTGGACCTCGGCTGGCCAGTTATACACCTGTTTGCCTCACTCAATAAATATATACAGAAGCGACTACTGTGTCTACATTCAACCCGAACAAGGCAAACGAATACTGGTAGCAGCAGTGGGATCCAGAAATTTTTTTCTGGAAGCAAAAGTTCCAGTACCCAGCATCGCCTCGTGTTCCAGCCAAAACCGCCGCCACCGCCACCGCCATAAGCCGCCATCCTGCCACCCACGCATCAAATATTGTGCCAGACCGGGGTCCTGCCATCAACCACTACTCCAGGCTAACGTTTTAGAAGTAAGGGTCAATATTTTCCTGTGAGAACGCTCACTCATCAGTGAGGAGGAAGGAAGCTTCCCGCGCCAGCCATTTTTGAACCTCGCGCCACCACGTGGGAACCACCTATTACACCCACCACCACCACCACCGCCACCCAAGCTGACAGTATCAAGCTTCGTGAGGGTGCAAGCTACTGCAATCGTCGTCAGCCATCGTCGCAGGTATCAACTGGTTATTCCATCGTCGCAATATTGTCGTCGTCAGAATTTATCTTCGTGCCTCTAGCCTGAACAGTGTGGGGTCCCTGAGTCTCGCGCCACCGCCGCCAGGAGCGCTGCCGTCGCATCCAGTTTGTAAACACGCCTCACATGGGCCTCTTCAGATCTTCACGACGCTTCTCCTACTTTGGCTACTGGTGATCCTCATAAATTACAACCCTGAGATAAGTAATTGCTAGTTGAGAACAACGTGCCAAGTGTTAAAAAGTGACTTATGTAATAATTCCCATAATATCCTGTGAATTAACCATTCAGTGACTTGTTAAATATTGGAGCTGGTTCAGTACTGCACTCCCCACAGTTTTCCTGTGTGATTTCAACATTCCTGCTTCTTACAGTAATTTCATTGAATTTTAATTGTTCTCCTAGAGTGTTATTGGTAAATTCAAATTCCAGTGAATTAAGAAATCCTTGTTTTAGTAGCAGTTAAGGATTTGTGCAATATAATTTTTTTTAATTTCTCCAGACCTAACTTGAAATTTATCCTTTAAGCATTTTATTTTAAACTTTTACCATAGGAGTTATATACATTCCTGTGTCCAGTTTATGTGCTACATCCATATTTCTTGCATTGCCACCTGTTGTGTTGAATCTTTTTAATGAAATTTTGCAATTGCATTTCCCAGTTTTTATTCTAAATTGCTGTGCTTAGTCTGGTTTAATTAATTTACATACATCTAATTCCAGTCATTTTTTAATGAAAGATTGCTAAATTTAGTTTACAATTGCTTGTTCTTAATTATTTTCTTGCCTAGCCCAATTTAATAATTTTATTTCTGCCATTTTTACTTTAGCCAAGTTGATATTTTTTGTGTTTATTTTTGTGTATACTATTTCTGATGCCAGGTGCACTTAATTATAATCTGCGTTCAAATATTACTTCCACGGCTGTGACAATGCCTACCACTGTTGAAACCCCTTCAGAATCAATGGGAACAGTTGCTCGTCCCAATGGCCAGAGATCAGCTCAGGAAATGGCTATTCCTCTTTTTGCTGGGGAATCGCGTTTATTAGAATCATGGTTTAGTAAGGTTGAAGCGAAAACAGTTGCACGTTTTTCTAAGCCTACTGATGCCGAATACTTAGCAATTGCACGGTCAGCCGTGGACACAACCAAAGGTGATGCACGTTTTGTTGTTGATGAGAAAGCCATTGTTAGCCTCCAGTCTTGGCCTGAATTTAAGGATTTCTTTCGCCGTCGCTTTGTTAATAAAGGAGACCTTGACCCATATAGGTTAGTCAAGAAAATTGCCAATGCCACCATGCAGCCTGGTGAATCGTTTAATGCGTTTACTAGCCGTCTCGATCAGTATCTGTATGCCTTAGTTTCTGCTATGAATAATTCAACTTGGTTAGATAAAGACAATAATCTGTCCCCTGAGGCTATGGCCAAAATGATAGCATTTGGTACTTTAATGCATTTTGCCCCCGAGCATACAAAACCAATCGTTGAGCAACAAAATTTTGGTGTTAAACATGAAATTGGTGAAGTGTTTGAGGCTATTAACAATGCCGCCGATAAACTAGCTCCCCGAAGTGCTCAACTGTTGCCACCCTCTGATGCTGTAAATGTAGTTACAAGTTCTCAGCATCCTCCCACAAATTCTCAAAACTCTTGGTCGCAGAAGCGTACCCATGCTCGTAGCCCCCAGTCAAATTCGCCGCCTCATAAAATGCCGAAACGCCATAGTCCACAACCATCCACTCCCTCATGTTGGCATTGTGGTAAGAGTAACCACCTTGCAAGGGACTGTTGGTCCGCCCCTAGATCATCACCTCCTAGACAATTCTCTCGGCCCCCTCATCAATCTAATCATTCTAGGCTTCCATATTGCACGTACCATAAACAAGTTGGTCACCACACTGCGGATTGTAGAGCTAGGCAAAGGACATCTCCACCTCGTAACTCCCATGGTCAGTCTTGGCGAGGCTCACAGCGTCCAAGACATTATCAGAACTCTCGTAATTACAACTCCCAGCCCAGCTATAATGCAATTTCAAATTATAATGCTCAGTCACAGAATGCTGGAGCTCAGAATGTTCACTCCATGTCGTCGGGAAACCCCCAAGGCCATCCGCTAACCAATTCAAGCTAGCCAATCCTAGTGCCCTCCCTGTGTATTCAGTAGCTACCCAAAATAGATTTGGACACTTGACAGAGGAGGACACTGACTCTAGACCAGTTGTAGATGTTGACGGATCCACAGTAAATTTGACACAAACAAGACGCAGATATCCCAGACAACATAAGTCAAAAATAGTAACTTGTCCAGTCTCAAGTGATGGTCCCCTTGTATCAGCCATTGTACATGGTAGAGTTTTAAAAGTTTTTCTTGACTCAGGTGCAAAAATTAATATTGTCAAGCCCTCAGCTCTTAGAGACATTGAAAGTATGCACCCTACTATTTTAAAACAGTCACACATACCTTTTCTAAGTGGTATTTCAGGAAATAAAGTAAAAGTTCAGGGTGAAATTGACCTCCCACTCAAGTTCAATGATGTCACATTGTCTATAACATGTTTAGTTGTTGACATTATTCATTTTCCTGGAGACATTCTCTTAGGTCTGTACACCATGATTGATGAAAATATTGCATTGTTTCCCCATCGTTGGAACATAAGTATCAAAGACCACGTCATACCCTTGTGTAGCATGTATCGACAGGGCCACGAGTTCAACCTTCAATCAGATTATGTTAATTTTGTTGACACCCGCCTTGCTAGCGTAGGTTTGTCAGATCATTGTCGTGGTAGCATACCCGAGAAAACAGGCACTCGATTGAAGCATAGTAGTTGTGCAGTTGTTAAGGAGAATGAGTATCGGGACTTTCTGGAAGGGGACGCCCTAACGGATTCTCGTTGTCTCGCTCGCCTGGCAGCTTCCATCTCTGAAGTCAGTGGTTCCACGGCTACTGACACTGTGCTACACCCTCATTCTCTCACCAGAATAAGAGTTAAGGTTCAGGGAGTGCCTGAGTTGTCGGATGTGTTTGCGGAAAGTGAAACATGTAAAGTGAATGGTACATTTGTTGAACCCTCCTGGCACACAGTGCAGGATGGTACTGTCTCACTTTTTATCGCGAACACAAGTAATGCCGATATCCATCTCCAGTCTGGTACCCATGTTGTAGATTTTGCCCATTACTCGTTACCGGTGCGAGTTGTGGATGATGTCTCCATGGATCATACTGTTTGTACACTCACACCAGGAGAACAGGGATCTCAGCCAGAGGTGCAAGCGCAACACCTCAGTCCTACTGATTTTCCTGACTCTGTGGCTCAGCTTTTGGAAATTTTGAACAGGAATAGAGCTGTTGTTGCTCTACCAGGAGAAAAATTAGGTCTCACTCCTCTCATTACACATAAAATTCCCCTTGAACAAGGAACTACGCCTATTTATGTACCAGCTTACCGTCTTCCCCATTCTCAGAGAGCAGAAGCAGATAGACTTGTAGAAGAAATGTTACAGAGTGATGTAATTGAATCGAGTAATTCGCCATGGAACGCTCCATTGATTCTTGTACCAAAGCGAGATGGGACTTGGAGACCTGTAATCGATTATCGCAAGCTTAACAGAGTAACAATACCTGATCGTTTCCCACTTCCAGTTCTCAATGATTTGTTGCAAAGTATTGGTCGAAACAAAGTATTCTCAACGTTAGATTTGTTGCAGGGATTCTGGCAAATCCCCCTTGATGAGGAAAGTAAACAATTGACAGCCTTTAGTACTCCCAATGGTCATTTTCATTTCAAAAGAATGCCGTTTGGTTTGCGTAGTAGTCCAATAACCTTTTCACGGCTCATGACAAATCTATTTCGTAGATTGATAGGAAGTACGCTTCTAGTTTACCTTGATGATCTCATAATCATGTCGCAAGATGTTCAGACTCATTTCCAGAACCTTGAAAAGGTACTTGCAAAGCTCGCTGAAGCTAATTTAAAAATAAAGCTTGCAAAATGTTCATTTTTAAAGCAAAAGATTAATTTCCTAGGTCATACAGTTACACCTTCAGGTATTACATTGAATGAATCAAAAATTATTGCTGCCCGTGATTTTCCAACACCTCGTACCGCAGAAGCCGTAAGACAGTTCACAGGTCTTGTAGGATTTTATCGTTCATTTATTGCTGGATTCTCTATTATAGCCGCTCCGCTTTACAAGTTGCAAAGAAAAGATGAACCCTTTGTTTGGGGAGAGGCCCAGGATCAATCATTCAAAAAACTCAAAGCAGCCTTGATTTCGTCACCTGTCCTTAGGTACCCAGATTTTTCTAAACCTTTTACGTTGGTTACAGATGCTAGTGACATAGGTCTAGGTGCTGCATTACTTCAAACAGAAGGTCACAGAGATCACGCAATAGCTTATGCTAGCCGTACTTTATCTAAAGAAGAGAAAAATTATAGTGCAACAGAACGAGAAGCCTTGGCAGTTGTTTGGGCACTTAAACATTTCAAGGATACAATTTATAATTACCCAGTTCATGTTCTTACAGATCACCAACCATTAATTCCCTTGTTCAAAAATAAGAATCCAGTTGGAAAGTTTGCTAGATATTTGCTCACAATTCAAGAATTCAATCCCACATTTGGATATATTCCAGGAAAGCAAAATGTTGTAGCGGATGCGTTTTCTCGACACGTAGCTGCGATTCAGTTAAATTACCCAGCATTAGATGCTACAGTAGTAGAAACGGAACAAAGACAAGACCCCATATGGGCACCCGTCATTAAATTTTTGACTAAGCAAGACACTCGCCCGATTCATAAACCGCCAGTACCATTGAAAGAACTAGTTATGTTGGACAATTTACTGTGTAGAGTAGTAAAGCTAGGGACAGCCCCGAGGAAATGTTGTCAGTTAGTTGTTCCAGCTGTCTTGGTACCATCTGTGTTAAAAATTATCCATGATGCTCCTGCAAGTGCACATCCAGGAAAGGATCGTACACTCCAACAAGGTCGATTGAAATATTTTTGGCCAAAAATGGCTAAGGAGATTGCTCATTATGTTGACAGATGTTTAACTTGTTTACAGCACAAGGGACATGTTTCAGGACCTAATCCAATTCAGGTGTACCCAGCAACTAAAGCTCCTTGGGAACGAATATCGATGGATTTATTGACAAATTTTGCGGAAACAGAGAAAGGGAACAAACATTTGCTTGTGATGGTCGATAATTTTTCACGGTTTTGCGAACTAGTTCCTATCCCGAACAAAACAGCAGAAACCATAGCCAGCGCTTTCCATGACCAAATAATTTGTAGATATAGTATGCCTAAAGTAATCCTTTCAGATAATGGTCCGGAATTCAGTAATAGTATTCTAACTAGCTTGTGTGACTTATATAACATCAAAAAATGTAGCATCATGCCTTACCATCCGGCAAGTAATGGACTAGCTGAACGTACTAACAGGAAAGTGTTAGATGCCTTGAGAGTCACGTTGAATTTTGATAACCACAATTGGGATGATTTTATACCCTTAATTCAGTGTGCTATAAATTCTTCAATTAATGTTTCTACTGGTGACACACCTCACGCTATTCTTTATGGTACAGATAAGATCCTCCCTAATGAATTGATTAACGTACCTCCTACTCCCTTATATAACGTAGATGATTTTGTTCAAGTGAAGCGTAGACAAATGCAATTAGTATTCAAGAAAATACGAGAACAACTGTCCAAAGCAACAGCCGAGTTCACTCTAGCAAGGAATGCACGAGCTAAACCCAATAAAATAACTATTGGATCTGTAGTAATGATACTTAACCAACACAGGTCTGGTCCTATGTACAAGTTAACTAAGAAATTTTTGGGTCCATATAAGGTAATCGAGCTTATTAAAGGTAACAAATACAGACTTAAGAACTTGTTAACAGGAGAGTATATAAATGAGCATTTAGACCACATGAAGTTAGCTAAAATGACTGTTGACGAGACTGATGAGGAAGATGACAATGAACTTACCCAGACAGATACTCCTACTCGGACACCACCTTCTGTGGTTGACAGACCACTTGATGTTCAGCAACCCCATACTAGCAATTATAATCTTAGATCTAGACCTCTCGTTTCAACCGTGCACTCACCACACGTCCATTGGCTAGATGTTAACGAGGATATCTCTCAAGATGATAGTTTGTCACATGAAGTTTCATCTGTTCCGGACCTTCAGTCAGAGCCAGAGTTGTATAGTGCTCTGGATGAGCTAGGTGTAGATATCCGCAGAATTTATAATTGATTGCACTCTGCAGTTATTCTGTTTTTTTTTTTTTCAAAACAATCATTTGCAGTATTTCTACCACATGTGTCTTATTATTACCATTATATATAATGTATAGTTTTTCTCAACTTTATTTTGTTATAAATTAGATGCCATTGTTAAGTCTACTACCATTTGTATTTTTACAGTGCTTGTCATAAGTGTTATTATTGTTCTAGCAACCACATTGTGGCCAGTGAATCCTGACTGCTATCACGCAGATGTTAGTCTTCTTGATCCAGGTCTTGTATATGCTTGTAAATATATTGCACATTATATATATTGTACATTGGTCTTGTAAATATATTGTATATTTCGAAAAAAAAAAAAAAAAAAAAAAAGAGAAAAAAAAAAAAAAAAATTATCTATCTTGAAATTCAATTGTGGTTGTTAGGTCAGAACTTTGTTCTATTAATGTAATAATTGTTTAATTTTGTATGGTTTTCAAGCACATGCCATTGACACATGTTAATAATTTTGTTTAGGCAATACCTTGAGTTGTATTGTTCATATCTGATCAGTAGACATACACATGTTCTTAATACTCTGATTTAATCAAAGCATTGTTACCATGATTTTCACCTATTATGATGAATTTTTTTTTTTGGTGCATATATGCCGAGTTGTTTGTATTACGCACACCTGATCTTCTTTCAATGTTTTATTATGCAAATTTCACATGTAAGCCATTATTGTATGCCACCGAGGTCCTTTCAGTATCATTGTAACTATATAGCTAGCCAGAGCTTGTCGACAAGGGACGTCGACTTGGTAGCGTGTCCGAGCGGTGTTATACTCAAATTCTGTCAGTTGAAATGTAACCAATCACAGGCAAGTAGGCCTCTGACGTCATGCCAGACAGAGGAGCATCAGGCATGCTCCCAGCAGCCTCAGTTATCCTCACAGACCCAGAGTAGGTGGACCTCGGCTGGCCAGTTATACACCTGTTTGCCTCACTCAATAAATATATACAGAAGCGACTACTGTGTCTACATTCAACCCGAACAAGGCAAACGAATACATGGGCGGTTCTGGAGTCGGTGTTGAAGTTGACCGCATGGTCACCCTGGTGGTAGTCTCTGGAGAAGTAGAGGAGGCAGTGAGATTTACGCTAGTGGCTATGATGGGGGCCAGGCCATTGTCTATGTATAATGCGTTTAGTTCACTGACAAAGCGCTGGTTGTCTGGTCCTGCAAGCCTTTCCGCTAGTTTAAGAAGACAGGGATAATGCCTGCAGGACCTTGCCTGTGGGACCTTGGGGACCTTGGGTCCACAATGAGAAGGCTTTGTCGCCTGCTGGGAGGAGCCACATGTTGGTAGGACCGGAAAGTCTTCTGGTCGACTAGTGAGAGCTAAGGTGGTGGGTTGAACGCTTGGGGCTCTGGTCGAGGAGGTAGACGAGTTGTTTCTTTTGGCTTCAACCTGGGCCTTGATGATTTCCTGTCTGCGGGGGCAGCGGTAGGAAATTGCGGGGTGATTGCTATCACAGAGCAAGCAGTGATGGACTGTTGCCTTGCATATGGAGTAGTGATGGTCCAGTGCGCACAGGCTGCACCTCTGGACAGGGTGCTGTCCAGAGGTGCACCCTGTCTGACACTTGTTGGTCGGGTGGGAGAGCTCGTAGCACTTAGAGCACTGCTGGATCTCATGGTATCGTTCCTTTTTTATTTGGTGGGGTGGTATTTTTAGGCCGAAGCAGTAGAATCCTTGTGTGGCAGCCTGGGTGGCTGCAGCTATGGTGATGAACGTAATCTTCATTGATGTTTTGTCGGAGTTGCAGAACAATAGGTTGAATACCGACAGGTTTGGATTTTCGTCCTCGATATTGTGTATGATATGATGTTGAGGTCGCTCAGCGATCCACTGGCTGGTCCTGCTGGTAAAAACAGTTCTTCCGGCCAGGAACTGACGTGGGAAGTGAGGATGTAGGTAGTGCTCTTTGCGAAGAAAGGCATCGTTAGTGAGGAGTTTTTCTAGCTCCTCTTCACATGAAAAGTAGAGCACGATATCTTCACCTTCCTGACCAATGTCAGCGGGTTTGAGGCCAGTTACGTCCTTCAGGACTTTTAAAGTATTGCTTCTTCCGATACATGACCGTCAAGTGGAGTAGCTCTGACCTTAAGACGTTTGGGTCGCATTGTGACCACACTGCGCCACACTGACCACACAGGACGGGAGAGACATCTCCCGCCAACACATCACAAATCACTAGATTGATAAAGATTAAGCCACCCAAAAGGTGGCACGGGCATGAATAGCCCGTAAATGGTGGCCCTTTTGAGCCATTACCAGTATCAAGAGCTGATACTGGAGATCTGTGGAGGTGCGACTGCACCCTGCGTGACGGGAGATGTCTCCCGTGACAAATCACTAGCTTCCTCAGTCATTAAATAGGTGTCCTAGAGAGGGCAACCAACCATCCCACCCGTGACAAAAAATCACCTGAAGTGATAGTGAACCCCGCAGTCCTGAAGGACGACGGAGTTGACCCCGTGAGGACAAATCTGTGGTGCATAAAACAGCTCTATCATTTCCACCAGGATCAACAGATGGGTTCACAGGACTAAGACCCAACAACGTCAAATAAATGCTCAACCCTGCACTGGGAGACATTACACAGGGCCTCCTGGTGGAACAAACTAGATTCTCCAACACATGTCTAGCTGGAAACATACCCACTGTGCCCTTGAGGAAGCCAATTTCCATGTGATGAGAGACACTATCCATGAGTTCAGCAGAACAACGTATCGCCAGACAAAAGGGACAGATAGGAGCCTCAGTAGTGTGGCAATTGCTGAAGTTTTCGTCCACGTCCACTTTGAACGGAAAAGAATGCAAAGGGAAGACAGCCCATTAGTGTATTTCAAATACATTGATGAAATTTTCGGAGTGATGATGGGTGGAGAAGATCGCCTACAAGACTTCTTCACATGGAGCCAACACGGTAACCTGAAATTCACTCTGGAGGGACGCTCGGAGATAAACCTCTTAGACACGACAGGGTATGTGGGAGAGGCAGATATACTCCTCCACACAGGAGAAACAGTTAAGGATGATCCACAGGAACAAAATCCATCCTCATAGCCCACATGTATAGAGAGCGATTAAAAAGGACCCATATGTCCCATGTGCTGATCGAACCATCTCATTGTCTTACCTGGATGCCGTTGGAGTACAGGTCACCGCAGACGGGAAACGATCCAGAAATGGCACTCCTAGAGTAAATCTGGATTTATTTAGAGATTTACCCTCTGGCCCTCTGGAGTAAATCTGGAGATGTATCGGAGCGTCTCGTAGCTCAGGGTGATCAACACTGAGTATTAGCACATTGATAAAGATTAAGCTACCCAAGAGGTGGAACGGGCATGAATAGGGCTACTTGCACTGCAACTGTGGCATATAAACTCCCTTATAGGTGAGGTACATTACATATAATTAAATGAAATATGTACAATTCATCGTTGAAAAGTCGATCCCCCGATGGCTGATGACGTTATTTCAAATTCAAGATCGTTTAATAAAACAATAAAATACATCCCAAAGTGATAGGGAAGCTTAGGCTATTTCTACCCTCCTCTACTTCAAGTCCCTCAAGAAGCTCATAAATCCAGTGAGGACAAATCCACAAATCACAGTAACAAAAATTACATTTTAAATGCAGGTTAATATAGTAAACTCAGCATATAAGTGTTACACTTTTGAGGGCAAAGCGCTTGTAGCTCGTAAGTATTCTGTCTATAATATCAGTATCTCCAGACATTTCCCGTCTTATCATCTATTTTCGTGTCGTTTTCATTTATATTTACGACTACCAAACAATATGATGTGGTACACGACTTATTTCCTGATTTATACAGTTATCAATAAGTTGATTCTCTTATTCATAATGATCTAAGGTGTGGTCGTGCGGCAAACTATATACTAATACATAATGATCAAATGTGTGGTTGTTGTTGTTGTTTCAGATTTAGCTACTCAGGACGAAGTGTCCATGTAGCATGGGCTATGGTGAGCCCGTATAAGGTGTGGGCGTGCGGCATACTATATACTAATACATAATGATCTAAGGTGTGGGCTTGCATCATACTATATACTAATACATAATGATCAAAGGTCTGGGCGTGCAGAATACTACACAATAGTATATAATGATTTAAGGTGTGGGCGTGCGGCATTATTTAAAACTAATACATAGTGATCTAAGGTGTGGGTGTGCGGCAAACTATATACTAATACATAATGATCAAATGTGTGGGCGTGCAGCATACTATATACTAATACATAATGATCTAAGGTGTGAGCGTGCGGCATAGTACATATTTTTACACTCCTTATCTTTCTCACTGACTACACCACATTGCCAGAAGTACTTGTATCCTACTCATAATCTCAGGTAAATTGAGTCTTTCTAAGTAGACTTTCCTCTTTCATATGTAAAGGACGAATTTGTGTTTATTATTTCATAATGCTTAAGTGTCTTACTGCTGTCCACCATTGCCGTTCTCTTAACTTTTTCTTCATTATCTTGATTCTTGTCTTTATTTGTTTCAAAGTTTACTGACATACAACATCGACAAGAGTTTGTTCCGAGGCTCTTTTCACTATTTCATCAACTGTCTCATTCAACAATATTCCCACATGTGAAGGGGCCCACGTGAATCTTACTCTATTCCCATTTTGTATAATGTCTTAGCATTCTCTACACTCGATCACAATTTTCTGGTATATTGGTCGTCCGCTGTGTAAAGACTCCAATGCTCCTCTACTGTCAATAAAGAAGCAGGCATTTTTGCCACATTTGACTACATCCTGTAATCCTGCTAGTACATCTTGGAGTTCAGCCTGCGTTGAAGGGACATTGTCAGTTAAGCGGCGTCCAATAATAGTATATACAGTGGCGATGTCAGTGATCAAGCCTCCACATCCTGCCTTCCCATCCCTAGCTACTGACCCATCACAATATACATGTAGAGTGTTTCCTGTAGGTAATTTTCTAATTATATAATCATATGTTGCCCTCAGCTCTCCTATCTCATACATACTTTTTTCCTTTTGCAGGGAAATAATTACTACATCTACGTTACAATCCTCCTATGGTGGCGTAAATGTTCTCTTAGGTAAAGCAATACATTCTAGAATAACATCATGCTTTATAACATTTAAACATAAGGTACTCATATAGGCACTCTTATTATACTCTAACATATATTGTTCATTACTGCCCACCTTTTGAACTGAGAGGATTAATTCATTATCTCTCCCACCTATCATTAATCTATTGGCAGAGGCTACATTTTTCTCCTAAATTCTATCCCCAATACTCTTCCGATTCAATTCTATCCTCATTTTCTAGATCATAGCATTACTTGGACATCTTGAGATTATTCTCATGCTTCATTTTGTACCTTCTCTAACTTGCCCGGTCTACCTTTACCATACCAAGAAAAGACAAGTGCAGCATAATCAGTAAGGGATCTCACAGTGCTCAAGTATATCATTCGTAGCACAGGGACTCCAACTCCCTTTCCACAGCATGCCAAGGCCTTCAGAGGTTGTAATCTCTTCCGACATTGTTGACCAGACCACACACTAGAAGGTGAAGGGACGATGGCATTTCGGTCCGTCCTGGATTATTCTCAAGTCGATTTGAGAATGGTCCAGGCCTCCGTCTTTTACTTTCAAACTTAGTTTTATCTTCATTAACCACCAGTCCTATATGGTGACACATATATTCGAAATTATCCAACACCGTTTGAACCATTGAAATATCATTGTCCAGAAACAAAATATCATTGGTATATATGATCGGAGTTACCCCATTTGAGTATCTCTCAGATGCTATCCTATTCATTAGTACATTAAACATGGTGGGACTCAACACTCCTCCCTGAAGTGTCCCTAGTTCAAATGATCTTAAACCTGATATACAACTTTGATACCACACCTAAGCCTTTCTTTCGTGAAGACATTTTGCTATCCAGCGCAATAACCTCCCTTTATAAACAAGACCAGCTAGTTCATATAAGATAACTGCTTTGGTAACTTTATCAAAGGATCCTTGTCAATCAATAAAAATTCGTTAGTAATCATTATAAGAACATAATAATGAAGGTAACTGCAGAAGGCCTATTTCCCTATACGAGGAAGCTCCTATTTATATCCACCCAATCTTATTTATATATGTCTAACGTATGCTTGAAACAATCACGGGTTCCTACTTCTATTATAAGAACATAACAACATAAGAACAAAGGTAACTGCAGAAGGCCTATTGGCCCATACGAGGCAACTCCTATTTATAACGTTGTTGTTGTTGTTTTAGATTTAGCTACTCAGGACGAAGTATCCATGTAGTACGGGCTATGGTGAGCCCATAATTGAGTTCGGTTATTCTCGATAACCTTGTTACTGTGATATTTAGGTAAAGTTTTAAATGGAGGTGGGGATTCCTCCTTTTTCCCTGTTTCTTTTTCGCTTCTGTTTTTATTGCACTGGTTTTCGTCTTGTTTTAATAACATTATCTTCGTGGCGGATGTAAATGCATAATGCTCACTATAGAGGCCCATTCCTCAACGGCTTTTCTAATCATAGTAGTCGCAGTGGAATGTGTATCTAATGCAGCTGCTGTCGTTGGATTAATGTTGTGTTTGATGCTCAGGGCTTCAGTAGCTTCACATTCCAGTAAGTAGTGCAATAGTGGCGCCTCTGCTTCTGTTCCACAGATATGACACTCTTTAACTGTTGGGTTCATTACCTCCCAGCAGCACTTGCAACCAAGTCTGTGTGTGGCTACTGCAATGTCTCTGGATATTTTTTTGCCAGGCTTGAAAGAGGAGTACCCAGAGGCTAGAATTAAATTTGGACTAGAGTTTATTTGGAAAGAATTAAATGAAAAAAACAAATATTCTTATTATAGGAGTTATATACAGGCCACCAAACTTAGACAGGATTGAAGCAAAGCACCTATAGGACGAAATAATTAGAGCATCTAGGACTAGCAGTATTTGTGTCATAGGTGACTTTAATTTTTGTGGAATAAATTGGTTTAACAGAACAGGGAATAATGAAGCAGAAGATTTTCCAGAATTAATTGACGATTGCTTTCTTACGCAAAACATTAAGGAGCCAACGCGGATAAATATATTAGATTTAGTGTTAACTATCAGGGAAACACAAATTAATGACATCGAAATAGGGAATGAGCTAGGGAACAGTCATCATAAAGAAATCAGATTTAGCATAGAATTCAATAGATCTGTAGGTGAAAATTCTGTTAAAGTGCCAGATTTTCGAAAAACTGATTTCAATAGCCTAAGAATTTTTTGGAGTCAAATAGATAGGAAAGTCTTGGGCATGGGGGGTGGGCCGGTCTTGGAGCGAGACGTGAACCCAGCCATAGGTGACGTAAAAGGGGATTTCGATGTGGATTCAAAATATAACTTATTTAAAAATATTCTAAGCAAAGCACATGAACGTAGTATATCTTATATATTGAATAGATCGAATACTAATGATCCAAAGTGGATAACAATGAATCTGAAAAACCTTTTAAAGGTTATACCTTATAAAGGTAAAAAGAGAGCGAGGTACAAAAGGATTAAGAATGGGGAAGCCAGTTTAGAACAGGAATTTGTACAACTGGTTAGAAATGTTAAAAAAGAGATAAAGAAATCAAAAAGAAACTATGAAGCTCGCACAGCAGAGCAAGCAAAGAAAAATCCCAATGGTTTTTTCAGTTATACTGAAGTAAGATTAGGGAAAGGATAGGTCCATTAAAAACTGACAGGTCAAATAACGGATAATGACGAAGAGATGAGAAGTATTTTTAATAAATATTTTATCTCTGTATTTACTAAGGAGGAACTTAACAATATGCCTTCAGCCGAACAAGTCTATGTGGGTGGGGACGAAGACAGGTAGACTAGTTTAGCAGTTACCAGGGAGGATGTAATTAATCAAATAGTAAAATTCAAACTAAACAAATCCCCAGGGCAGGATAAAGTGTTTGCCAGGGTGATTAAAGAATGCAAAGAGGAACATTGTGAGTCATTGTCTACCATATATAATAAATCAATAGGCAGGCAGAGTGCAAGAGTCATGGAAGGTTGCTAATGTGATACCAATTTTTAAGAAAAGAGATAGATCACTTGCGTCAAACTATCGGTCAATTAGCCTAACGTCTATTGTGGGAAAGTTACTTGAATCGATAATTGCAAATACAATTCGTCTTCATCTTGAAAAACATAAATTAATAAATGAGTCGCAGCATGGTTTTACAAATGGCAGTTTATGTTTAACAAATTTCCTATCTTTTTATTCCAGCATAATTGAGGCAGTTGATAGTGGTAAGAATTGTGATGTTGTGTACCTTGACTTTAGCAAAGCTTTTGATACAGTGCCACATAAAAGACTGATTAAAAAGATAGAGGCTCATGGTATTGGGGTGCAATAATAAGCTGGATTAGGGCATGGCTATTCCAAAGGAAACAGAGAGTTAGCATAAATGGAGTCAAGTGAGAGTGAGAAAATGTTGTAAGTAGAGTGCCTCAAGGCTCTGTCCTGGGACCTCTGTTGTTTATAATATATATAAATGATTTAGATTCAGGTTTAAGTAGCAACATTTGCAAATTTGCCGACGATATAAAGTTCGTCGAGCTGAATCTATAGCAACAGCAACAACAACTGGGAGACATTACACAGGGCCTCCTGGTGGAACAAACTAGATTCTCCAACACATGTCTAGCTGGAAACATACCCACTGTGTCCTTGAGGAAGCCATTTTCCATGTGATGAGAGACACTATCCAGGAGTTCAACAGAACAACGAATCGCCAGACAAAAGGGACAGATAGGAGCCTCAAGTAGTGTGGCAATTGCTGAAATTTTCGTCCACATCCACTTTGAATGGAAAAGAATGCAGAGGGAAGACAGCCCGTTAGTGTATTTCAGATACATTGATGATATTTTCGGAGTGATGATGGGTGGAGAAGATCGCCTACAAGACTTCTTCACATGGGGCAAACACGGTAACCTGAAATTCACTCTGGAGTGACGCTCGGAAATAAATCTCTTAGACACGACAGGGTAAGTGGGAGAGGCAGAGATATATTTTTCCACACATGAGAAACAGTTAAGGATGATCCACAGGAACAAAATCCATCCTCATAGCCCACAGGTATAGAGAGCGATTAAAAAGGACCCACATGTCCCATGTGCTGATCGAACCATCTCATGTCTTACCTGGATGTCGTTGGAGTACAGGTCACCGCAGACGGGAAACGATCCAGAGGTGGCACTCTAGAGTAAATCTGGATTTACTTACAGATTTACCCTCTGGCCCTTTGGAGTAAATCTGTTATCTGAGGATGTATCGGAGCGTCTCGTAGCTCAGGGTGATCAACACTGACTACTAGCGCATTGATAAAGATTAAGCTACCCAAGAGGTGGCACGGGCATGAATAGGGCTACTTGCACTGCAACTGTGGCATATAAACTCTCTTATAAGTAAGGTACATTACATATAATTAAAATAAATATGTACAATTCATCGTTGAAAAGTCGAGCGCCCAATGGCTGATGACGTTACTTCAAATTCAAGATCGTTTAATAAAACAATAAAATACATCTCAAAATGATAGAGAAGCTTTGGCTATTTCTACCCACCTCTACTTCAAGTCCTAAAGGAAGCTCATAAATCAAGTGAGGACAAATCCACAAATCACAGTACAAAAATTACAAATTTACAATGCAGGTTAATATAGTAAACAGCATATAAGTGTTACACTTTTGGGGGCAGAGCGCTTGTAGCTCCTAAGTATTTTGTCTGTCAAATCAGTATCTCCGGACATTTCCCGTCTTATCATCTATTTTCGTGTCGTTTTTATTTATATTTACAACTACCAAACAATATGATGTGGTACACTACTTATTTTCTTATTTATACAGTTATCAATAAGTTGATTCTCTAATTCATAATGATTTTAGGTGTGGTCGTACGGCAAACTATATACTAATACATAATGATCTATGGTGTGGGCGTGCAGAATACTACACAATAGTACATAATGATTTAAGGTGTTGGCGTGCGGCATACAATTTACTAATACTAATACATAGTGATCTAAGGTGTGAGCGTGCAGCATACTATATAATAATATATAATGATGAAAGGTGTGAGCGTGCAGCATACTATATAATAATATATAATGATGAAAGGTGTGAGCGTGCAGCATACTATATAATAATACATAATGATGAAAGGTGTGGGTGTGCGGCATACTATATACTAATACATAATGATCAAATGTGTGGGCGTGCAACATACTATATACTAATTCATAATGATCTAAGGTGTGAGCGTGCGGCATAGTACATGTTTTTACACTCCTTATCTTTCTCACTGACAACACCACATTGCCAGAAGTACTTGTATCCTACTCATAATCTCAGGTAAATTGAGTCTTACTAAGTAGACTTTCCTCTATCATATGTAAAGGACGAATTTGTGTTTATTATTTCATAATGCTCAAGTGTCTTACTGTTGTCCACCATTGCCGTTCTCTTAACTTTTTCTTCATCATCTTGATTCTTGTCTTTATTTGTTTCAAAGTTTACTGACATACACCATCGACAAGAGTTTGTTCCGAGGCTCTTTTCACTATCTCATCAACTGTCTCATTCAACAATATTCCCACATGTGAAGGGACCCACATGAATCTTACTCTATTCCCATTTTTGTATAATGTCTTAACATTCTCTACACTCGATCACAATTTACTGGTCGTCCGCTGTGTAAAGACTCCAATGCTCCTCTACTGTCGATAAAGAAGCAGGCATTTTTGCGACATTGGACTACATCCTGTAATCCTGCTAGTACATCTTGGAGTTCAGCCTGCGTTGAAGGGACATTGTCAGTTAAGCGGCGTCCAATAACAGTATATTACAATATATTACAATAACAGTATTAACATTATTATTGCAATAATGGAAGGATTAGTGAAGGATTTGGTGAGTCTGGTTGGAGCTCTGAGAGCAGAGATGGATTCCCTGCGGGAGGAGGTACGACGGCTGAGACTTCGGAAGGAAACAAAGGAGGAGGCCAGTGTTGACGGGACCTCATTAAGAAGGACTGACAGGACCAGTATTAAGAAGTCCTCGCCTTGGCAAGTTGTGAAAGACAGGGGTCTTAAGAAGACCTTGGCAAAACCGACAACTAATAGCCTACACCTAAGGACTTTTAACGCATTTGACGTATTAGAGGACGAGTGCTGTGTTGAACCTGTTGTTCAACGAGGTGGCAAAGACAAAGTAACGAGGAGCATTGAAACGCAGGTCCCTCAAACTGCTCGAAAGGAAAAGGGAGAATCGAAGCGAATTTTGGTTGTGGGAGATTCCCAGGTGAGGTATTTAGACAGAACGGTTTGTGCCAGAGATAGGGTTAACAGATTAAGGGTTTGCTATCCGGGAGCTGGAATTGGTGATATTGTTGGAAACATGAATGATATTATGACAGGAAATGGGAACAAACCCATTATTTGTATTAGTGCAGGGGGTAAAGATGTTGCACGAGTTAGGAGTGAGGAACTAATACAGAGATTCAGGACAGCCATTGAATTAGTTAGGAGCAAGGGAGGAATCCCGATCATATGTGGCATTCTTCCAAGAAAGGGAGTGGGAAATGAATGGATGTCGAGGGCAATTGGTGTCAATTGCCGGCTGGAAAGATATTGCAAATCAAATGCAATATCTTTCATAGACAACTGGGAACACTTCTATGGAAGAAATGAAATGTATGCTCGTGATGGGGTGCATCTATCGAGAGCTGGGGTTGTTGCTGTTGCGAACTCGTTGGAAGAAGTGCTTAGAGGTGTTTGTTTGGGTTTAAACTGTTAGTAGATAGAGGTATGGGAATTGATTTGGAGGAAGGAGATAATAAAAGTATGTGTTTGTGGGAGAAAGGAATTGGCAAAATGATCAGGGAAAGAAAAAAGCCTCAAAATAACAATTCACTTAGGGTATATTACACTAACAGTAGAAGTCTAAGAAATAAAATTAACGAATTAAATGCTCTTGTCTGCACAGAAAAAATAGATATTATTGCACTTACCGAAACGTGGATGAATGTAGAAAATAGAGAACTATTAGCTGAATATCAAATAAATGGATTTAAACTATTTCACACAGATAGATATATTAGACGAGGAGGGGGAGTAGCCATATATGTTAGGGACAATTTGAAATGTAGTCTCAAAGAGGGAATCAAAACTGAGCCACACACAGAAACTATTTGGATAGAATTATACGAAAAAGCAAATAATATTATAATAGGAGTTATATATAGGCCACCAAATTTAGACAGAATGGAAGCAAAGCATCTATGGGATGAAATATCTAGGGCATCTAGATCGAACAGTATTTACGTCATGGGTGACTTTAATTTTAGTGGAATAAACTGGGTGAACAAAACAGGGAATAGTGAAGCAGAAGATTTTCTAGAATTAATTGACGATTGCTTTCTTACGCAAAACATTAAGGAACCAACGTGGGAAAATAATATTTTAGATTTAGTGTTAACTAACAGGGAAACACAAATTAATGACATCGAAATAGGGAGTGAGCTAGAGAACAGTGATCACAAACTAATCAGATTCAGCATAGAATGGAATAGACCTGTAGGAGAAAATTCTGTAAAAATGCCAGATTTTTGAAAAGCTGATTTTAATAGCCTAAGAAATTTTTTGGGTCAAATAGATTGGAATGTCTTGGGTATGGGGTGTGGGCCGGTCTTAGAGCGAGAAATGAACCCAACGATAGGTGACGTAAAAGGGGATTTCGATGTGGATTTAATATATAACTTATTTAGGAATATTCTAAACAAAGCACAGGAACGTAATATACCATACAAATTGAATAGATCGAATACTAATGACCCAAAGTGGATAACAAATAATTTAAAGAACCTTATAGGTAAAAAGAGAGCTTGGTACAAAAGGATTAAGAACGGGAAGTCAGTTTAGAACAGGAATTCATACAACTGGTTATAAATGTTAAAAAAGAGATTAGGAAAGCAAAACGAAACTATGAAGTTCGCATAGCAGAGCAAGCAAAGTCAAACCCTAAAGTTTTTTTTCAGTTATATCGAACTAAGACTAGGGAAAGGATAGGTCCATTAAAATCTGAGACAGGTCAAATAACGGATAATGACAAGGAGATGAGTAGTATTTTTAACAAATATTTTATATCTGTATTTACTAAAGAAGAACTTAACAATATGCCTTCAGCCGAACAAGTCTATGTGGGTTGGGATGAGGACAGATTGACTAGTTCAGCAGTTACCAGGGAGGATATTAAACAATTAGAAAAACTAAAACAAAACAAATCACCAGGGCCGGATGAAGTGTTTGCCAGGTTGCTTAAAGAATGCAAACAGGAGCTTTCCGAGCCACTGTCTACCATATTTAATATATCAATAGAGTCAGGCAGAGTGCCAGATTCATGGAAGGTATCTAATGTGGTACCAAATTTTAGGAAAGGAGATAGATCACTTGCATCAAACTATCGGCCAATTAGCCTAACGTCTATTGTGGGAAAGTTACTTGAATCAATAATTGCAAATACAATTCGTCTCCATCTTGAAAAACATAAATTAATAAATGCGTCGCAACATGGTTTTACAAATGGCCGTTCATGTTTAACAAATTTGCTAACTTTTTATTCCAGCATAGTTGAGGCAAGTGATCTATCTCCTTTCTTAACAATTGGTACCACATTAGCTACCTTCCATGACTCTGGCACTCTGCCTGACTCTATTGATTTATTAAATATGGTAGACAGTGGCTCGGAAAGCTCCTCTTTGCATTCTTTAAGCACCCTGGCAAACACTTCATCCGGCCCTGGGGATTTGTTTGGTTTTAGTTTTTCTAATTGTTTAATTATATCCTCCCTGGTAACTGCTAAACTAGTCAACCTGTCCTCATCCCCACATACATTGACTGAAAAAACCCTTTAGGATTTGACTTTGCTTGCACTGCTTTGCGAACTTCATAGTTTCGTTTTGCTTTCCTAATCTCTTTTTTAACATTTCTAACCAGTTGTATGAATTCCTGTTCTAAACTGACTTCCCCATTCTTAATCCTTTTGTACCAAGCTCTATTTTTACCTATAAGGTTCTTTAAATTATTTGTTATCCACTTTGGGTCATTAGTATTCGATCTATTCAATTTGTATGGTATACTACGTTCCTGTGCTTTGTTAAGAATATTCTTAAATAAGTTATATATTAAATCCACATCGAAATCCCCTTTTACGTCACCTATCGCTGGGTTCATGTCTCGCTCTAAGACCGGCCCACACCCCATACCCAAGACATTCCAATCTATTTGACCCAAAAAATTTCTTAGGCTATTAACATCAGCTTTTCGAAAATCTGGCACTTTAACAGAATTTTCTCCTACAGGTCTATTCCATTCTATGCTAAATCTGATTACTTTGTGATCACTGTTCCCTAGCTCACTCCCTATTTCGATGTCATTAATTTGTGTTTCCCTGTTAATTAACACTAAATCTAAAATATTATTTTCCCGCGTTGGTTCCTTAATGTGTTGCGTAATAAAGCAATCGTCAATTAATTCTAGAAAATCTTCTGCTTCAATATTCCCTGTTTTGTTCACCCAGTTTATTCCACTAAAATTAAAGTCACCCATGACATAAATACTGTTAGATCTAGATGCTCTAGATATTTCATCCCATAGATGCTTTGCTTCCATTCTGTCTAAATTTGGTGGCCTATATATAACTCGTATTATAATATTATTTGCTTTTTCGTTTAATTCTATCCAAATAGTTTCTGTGTGTGGCTCAGTTTTGATTCCCTCTTTGAGACTACATTTCAAATTGTCCCTAACATATATGGCTACTCCCCCTCCTCGTCTAATATATCTATCTGTGTGAAATAGTTTAAATCCATTTATCTGATATTCAGCTAATAGTTCTCTATTTTCTACATGCATCCACTTTTCGGTAATTGCAATAATATCTATTTTTTCTGTGCAGACAAGAGCATTTAATTCATTAATTTTATTTCTTAGACTTCTACTGATAGTGTAATATATCCTAAGTGAATTGTTATTTTGAGGCTTTTTTCTTTCCCTGATCATTTTGCCAATTCTTTTCTCCCACGAACACATACTTTTATTACCACCTTCCTCCAAATCAATTCCCATACCACTATCTACTAACAGTTTAAACCCAAACAAACACCTCTAACCACTGGTTCCAACAAGTTCGCAACAGCAACAACCCCAGCCCTCGACAGATGCACCCCATCACGAGCATACATTTCATTTCTTCCATAGAAGTGTTCCCAATTGTCTATGAAAGATATTGCATTTGATTTGCAATATCTTTCCAGCCGGCAATTGACACCAAGTGCCCTCGACATCCATTCATTTCCCGCTTCCTTTCTTGGAAGAATGACACATATGATCGGGATTCCTCCCTTGTTCCTAACTAATTCAATGGCTGTCCTAAATCTCTGTATTAGTTCCTCACTCCTAACTCGCCCAACATCATTACCCCCCTGCATTAATACAAATAATGGGTTTGTTTCTATTTCCCGTCATAATATAATTCATGTTTCCAACAATATCACCAATTCCAGCTCCCGGATAGCAAACTCTTAATCTGTTCCCCCTATTTCTGGCACAAAACGTTCTGTCTAAATACCTCGCCTGGGAATCTCCCACAACCAAAATTCGCTTCGGTACCTCCTTAACTTTCTGAGCTGCCTGAGGGGCCTACGCTCCGCCGCTCCTCACTGATTTCCTCGCTGCAGGCGCACCACAGCACTCGTCCTCCAACACGGCAAATGAATTTGCTGTCCTTAGGGCGTCTGTAGGCGGCCTTGTCAAGGTCTTCTTAAGACCCTTGTCCTTCACGACTCTCCACGATGAGGTCTCGTCAACGCTGGTCTCCTCCTTTGTTTAAACTGCAATTAGCATTAAATTATTATTATGCAAAGGATTAGCATTAGCATTAAACTGCATCTGCTAATCCTTTGACCATTTCAAAACCCTATCTAGATCAACTTGAAGTGATAGTGAGTCCTCCTCCGAATTAATTTCCCTACCGATTTTCGTATCATCGGCAAATTTGCAAATGTTGCTACTCAAACCTCAATCTAAATCATTTATATATATTATAAACAACAGAGGTTCCAGGACAGAGCCTTGAGGCACTCCATTTACAACATTTTCCCATTCTGACTTGACTCCATTTATACTAACTCTCAGTTTCCTTTGGTATAGTCATGCCCTAATCCAGCTTAATATTGTACCCCCAATACCATGAGACTATCTTTTTAATCAGTCTTTCATGTGGCACTGTATTAAAAGCTTTGCTAAAGTCAAGGTACACAACATCACAATCCTTACCACAATCAACTGCCTCAACTATGCTAGAATAAAGAGATAACAAATTTGTTAAACATGAACGGCCATTTATAAAACCATGTTGCGACTCAATTATTAATTTATGTTTTTCAAGATGAAGAAGAATTTTATTTGCTATTATAGACCCGAGTAACTTTCCCACAATAGACGTTAGGCTAATTGGTCAATAGTTAGACGCAAGTGATCTATCTCCTTTCTTAAAAACTGGTATCACATTAGCAACTTTCCAAAACTCTGGCACTCTGCCTGACTCTATTCATTTATTAAATATGGTTGACAGTGGGTCACAAAGCTCCTCTTTGCATTCTTTAAGCACCCTGGCAAACACTTCATCCGGCCCTGGGGATCTGTTTGGTTTGAGTTTTACTATTTGTTTAAGAACATCCTCCCTGGTAACTGCTAAACTCGTCAACCTGTCCTCGTCCCTACCCACATAGACTTGTTTGGCTGAAGGCATATTGTTAAGTTCCTCTTTACTAAATACAGATAAAAAAATATTTACTAAAAATACTACTCATCACTTCATCACTATCTGTTATTTGACCTGTCTCAGTTTTTAATGGACCTATCCTTTCCCCAGTCTTAGTACGATATAACTGAAAAAAAACTTTAGAATTTGTTTTTGCTTGCCCTGCTATGCGAACTTCATAGTTTCTTTTTGCTTTCCTTATCTCTTTTTTAACATTTCTGACCAGTTGTACGAATTCCTGTTCTAAAGTGACCTCACCATTTTTAATCCTCTTGTACAAAGCTCTCTTTTTAACTATAAGGTTCTTCAAATTCTTTGTTATCCACTTTGGGTCATTAGTATTCGATCTATTCAATTTGTTTGGAATACTACGTTCCTGTTCTTTGTTTAGAATATTCTTAAATAAGTTATATATTGAATCCACATCGAAATCCCCATTTATGTCACCTATCGCTGGGTTCATGTCTTGCTCCAAGACCGGCCCACACCCCATACCCAAGACTTTCCAATCAATTTGACCCAAAAAATTTCTTAGGTTATTAAAATCAGCTCTTCGAAAATCTTGCACTTTAACAGAATTTTTTCCTACAGGTTTATTCCATTCTATGCTAAATCTGATTTCTTTGTGATCACTGTTCCCTAGCTCACTCCCTATTTCGATGTCATTAATTTGTGTTTCCCTGTTAGTTAACACTAAATCTAAAATATTATTTTCTCGTGTTGGTTCCTTAATGTGTTGTGTAACAAAGCAATCGTCAATTAATTCTAGAAAATCTTCTGCTTCACTATTCCCTGTTTTGTTCAACCAGTTTATTCCACTAAAATTAAAGTCACCCATGACGTAAATACTGTTAGATATAGATGCCCTAGATATTTCATCCCATAGATGCTTTGCTTCCATTCTGTCTAAATTTGGTGGCCTATATATAACTCCTATTATAATACTATTTGTTTTTTCGTTTAATTCTATCCAAATAGTTTCTGTGTATATTTATCCAGGTCTTTCTTAAATCAATGTATTTTTCAGTTTTTACCCATTGTTTTGTGTTCGGTCTTTTTTTTGAGACTTTTAATACTAGTAATATCCACTTTGTTGTGTCCATTCATTCGCTTGCAAGAACATAAAAACGTAAGAATAAAGGTAACTGCGGAATGCCTATTGGCTCATACGAAGCAGCTCCTATTTATAACTACCCATCCCACTCATATATATTTCCAACCCAAACTTGAAACTATCAAGGGACCCCACCTCCACCATGTTACGTGGTAATTGGTTCTATAAATGGGTTCCGTAAGGTTGTTTACAAGGACGCATGTCGTCCACCCAAAGACCTTCATAGCTTTTCTTGCTCAACTGCTGAGTGTAGCAGTACACAGTTACAGTTACTCCCTCAGTTACTCATTTATTACAATGCGACCATGTCCCCCCAGGATATGACTTTCCTAACCATCTTTCTGAAATTATTAACATCAGAAGGACATAGTGATCTCGTAGCAAGAGGAAGGAAAATTGCTGAAGATGACTGGAATAATAAACCAGAGGATAATCCAACCCTCAGCGAACAACCGTGGCAAATTGTAAGAAACGGAAAGGCAAACAAACGAGGAAGAACCGAAAAAAAGTCCAAAGAAACCAATTTAGAAGCAAACCAGAACCCAAGAGAAGCCCCCAAACCAATGTCAAGTACCATCTTCAAAGCCAATAAAGGCAAACTGGAAAAGGATCATCCTGGATCAGATCTTAGATCCAAACCTGACATTAGAGGCAGATATAACATATCCACAGCTAATCCAGATGAAATTACAAACCTCAGGAATACAGAACACCTAGTTGAACTGAAACCAGAGGAAAAAATCACTAAAATGATAGAACAACATTTCCCGGTTGAAATTCATGCAAACATACTCTTAGAATGCCCAAATGTCACAACGGCGGAAAGATGTAAACACAACAATGTAAAAACAAGACAGGTCCTCGTAACAATAAAAGGACCTCGCATCAACACTGAATGTTGGGATCTATAGCTAATTCAGTCTAAGGCTGTACAATCCAGAACCCATGCACTGTTACAGATGTCAGCGCTTCGGCCACTATAAAGATGGCTGCAGAGGCCCGGAACGAATTTACAATAAAATATTCAGGGATTCAAAAACAAAGCACAAACACTCAGAGCAGGGCTTCTCAAGGAACACATTGATATTGTTCTACTTCAAGAAACACTCACCAGGACTGAAAGAAATATCAATATCCCAAGATATGAAAGTTTCCACTGCCCTATGGCACAAAGTGGCACCAAAGGCATTTCAATTCTAGTAAGAAATCATATCACTGCCACGGCAATCACAGACCTGCCCAACTGTGGCGAGAACGTCGAAATTATGGGAGTTAATCTCACTATGAGGAACTCAATGCTGTCCATCTTCAATGTATACAGGAGCTATAGAGAACGCGACATGGATCTCTCAGCAATCTTTGCAATATCAGTTACTACACCTACTATCATCTCTGGCGACTTCAACGCTCATAGTGAATTACTACTTGATTCACCCAGATCCGACGCCAACGGAAGAAATATTGAACACCTTTTCGATGAAGTGCCTGAAATCAGTCTGATTAATTCGACGGAACCAACCCACACTTGTGGGGGGGGGGGAAAGCTGGATCTTACATTTGTTTCCACAAGTATAAATGAGTTGTGTCACTGATCAGTTGATCATTTTCTGACCAGTGACCACTTTGCTACAAAAACAGTTATTAATATAGCACTACCTCCCAGACCTCCAGCTGCCGAGCCCGGATGTTACTTTATTAAAGCATATTGGACGAAGTTTCAGGAATCTCTTGAAACTTGGCACCAGAACTACACTCCACCTGACAACACCGAAGAAATGGAAAAAAATTAGAAAAAAGCAATACATAGAGCAGCAAATCACGTCATCCCCAAGAGGAAAACAATTACCCAACAACATAAGGACCATTGGTATTACTGTGATAGGATCAAAGAGCTACATAACACACTAAATTGTGCACGAAAGAATTTCAGAAGAGATAGAACCAAAGATAATCTAGGAATTCTTAAAGCTGTCCGAGATCATGTGCACGAAGAAACAGCAAAAATCCGAGAAGGAAAATGGCTCAAGTGGTGTGCAGAGCTAAATCAGCATACATCCTTGGGCGACATCTGGAGGCAGATCAACAAGGCCAAAGGAAAATTGCCTCCTGTTCCGCAGCATTATGTTCATCCAGAGCAAGAAGCAAAAAGATTAGCAAACCTATTTGCTTCAAGAGCCAGTTCCACTCAACTTCCTCAAGCAACTCTGCCTCACCAGAGACTTCAAACAGCAAGATGGAAAAAAATAGATGATGCTTTAGCCTTACCTGACGAACTAGACCAAACTTTCAATCTGAAAGAGCTACAAAAAAAAACTAAAAATGCAGTTCCAGGCGAGGACCAAATCACTTACAACATGCTAGCCAAGCTAGGATAAAAGGGTGAAGAAGCCTACTTGAATGTCATTAACAGTGTATGGGTGACCAGAACTCGACCACTCTCTTGAACAGTGCAGTTATAGTTTCCATTCCAAAACCTAAAGACCCAGGAAATCCAAGAGCCATCTCATTAACAAGCTGTCTGGCCAAAATTGCAGAAAGAATGGATCAAATTGAATCTTAATTTAATTGGCCCTTAATCGAATTGAATGGAATGCCAATCCACTACACCAAGATATGTTTGCTTACAGAAAAGGTGTTGGAACCACAGAATGCCTTACCTCCCTCCTGGATCAAATCAATGTCAAAGATGGAATCCTTATTTTTCTAGACCTTGAAAAAGCCTTCGAGTTAGCCAGTGCACCAGCTACACTGTGCTGCCTTCTGGATAAGGAAATCAAAGGACACGCTCTTGCCTTTGCCAAAGGAAGCCTGCTTAACCGAGAAGCTAAAGTCAAATTCCAAAGAAAAATATCGACCTCAAAGAGGCTGGAAAATGGAACTCCGCAGGGAGGAGTACTAACCCATTTTCTCTTCAACTGTCTCTTCAAGTGGAACAATTCATGAAGCTCAAGTTACCAAAAGCCAAACTGCTTAACTATGCAGACGAATTTGTAGTCATCATCAGTGGCAAAGGCGTAAGGAGCCATGCACAAAAATGCCTAGATATTATCAGCAGGGAAGCGGAATGCATAGCAGTGAAAATAAGTAGCAATAAAACAAAAGCAATGGCCGTTAAAATGAGAACTAAAGATATCAGACTCGCAAAACAAGGACATGAAATTGAGTGGGGCTACCTCTTTTCAATACTTAGGAGTCATAATAGACAGCCAGTTGAAATTCACTCAAGAAAATGAATATCTTCGGCAAAGTTGTAAAGCCAGAAATTCAGCTTTACATCCCTGCTCGTACATCCCTCAGTGATAACCACTGGGAGAAACTGGAAGTGTCTCAAAATGATGCTCTCAGAACAATGCTGGGAGCACTTATATGAACGCGTAGAGAGAATCTAAGAATGGAAACCAACTTACCAGCATTAGAAAACAGGATCAAACAAAGGATAGCCACCATAACAGCAAAACTTGTTGGAACCACCGCCAGACTGTCAATCAAAGACAGTATACAGAGATCGCTTCAGAAAAACCTTCAGTGTAGAACAAGTACATGGATGGATAATCTGGTCAAAGTTCTAGAGGAAGTGCAAGTATGTGTGTGTGAAGACCAACATTCGTACCCTAGGGATGCGCCTGAGGTCGGACATTCCATCCTCTGTCCGGCTTTTAGGGTATTACGTACGGGTGTACTATGCACGGCAACCACGGACGTGTTTTTGTTGTGGCTTGTTGGGCCATCAGGCTGCCGGGTGTACTGAGGCTGCGGCTGCTCCCGTGAACATTTTCGAGGAAGAGGATTTCCCTCCACTCCCTCTGGAGGTGCACTCCGGGGGTGAGGAGGTGAGTGTCCCGTTGGATGCTGCGGCTCCACCTGCATCGCCTATCCTTCCTTCGATTGTTGAGGACCCTCCCCTTGAGTTCCGTCTGTGTTGGGTGCTGGGGTGGCGGTGCCGCCTCCTGCTGTGTGCGGTCCAGTTCCACCTGTGGTTGAGGCTGCTGCTGTTCTGCGTCGGGCGGCAGTTCGTCCGGCTGGTGGTGCCCGTGTTTCTGGGTCCGCGTCCGGCCTCTCGTCTTCTGCCTGGCTGATGTTGGTGACTTCAGTGACTGTGGGTCTTTGGGTGTTGACGTGGATCCGGATGCATCGATGTCTACGCAGATAGTGGTGGCGGAGGTCCATGTGCCTGCTGGTACTGGTGCCCGTGTCTCGGACGTGCCTCCTGTTCTTTCTCCGCCAGGGGGCACTCCTCAGTGGGGTGAGGAGAGCTTCGTCCATATATGGACGAAGTCGAAGCGTGTTTAGATTGGGTCTGGGGCGTCCCAGAATTCTAAAGGGAGATGCTTGGAGATGGAGAATAACAGGTATGTGATCTGAACCTACATCATTACCTGGGAATATTCTACTGTGAAAGATATTGCATTCAACATTCGTCAGTATGATATCAGGTTTTCCTTCATGGTTACCTACAGAGGTTTTAAAGTTGGGTCTCAAGAAGGTTAAGTTCCTCGCTGTCATGAGGTTATATAATAGTCGACCGCAGTGGGCCCCTCTTGTTGTAGGGAAGGCTCCTCCTCTGAGTCCTCAATGTGGATATCAAAAGACCACATTGTTGAGGATGAGTAATCAGAAGGGGCCGGTGAGGTAGGGATGATTCGTGAGTTGACTGGGTGTTCAGGTTTACCATGATGGTGGCACCCATTCCCATTTATATGTGGGGTAGAAGGGTTATCTCTCACTGCTACTTTGTGCAGTGAGATAACTGCTCACTGCTCTCTCACTGTTCCATGTGCAGTTCCCATGGGTCAGGTTCCCTGGAAAGTATGTCCACTGATTTCCTGTTTATTTGCTTTATGTAGTGCTGTGTGCCCCTCTGGCGTTTTGTTTGCCCTGTTGTGTTATGTACTCGTGCCTCTCCCTTTGTTTGTTGCGAGGCCGGTGGTTTGGTGTAAGTATTCATGTTTGTGTTTGTTGTTACTATGCCCTGTGTGTTATATTTCTTCCTTACATGTGTTATATTTCATGTTGTACGTCATGATGTGCTTTGTTGTCGGTCCTTCCGGCCGGTGCTTCTGTTTAATTTGTTCCATATATAATTATGTTTCTTGTCGTTATTTGCTTGTATTGATTGCTTGTTAACAAGTTAAATTTAAATTTAACTTGCAAGCAAGCATTTAAGTTAACGGAATTGTTTAAATTCCGTAAACACACACGACACTTAAATGGCAGCAATAACTCGTAAGTCAAATAATTACCTCAACTTGAAAGTCAAACATTCGGTGAGTAATACCCAATTAATTACTGAGTAAAACACCTTATTAATTCAGACGAGTATTTATAAAGCCAACTATAAAGTATTTATAAATAACCTCATATGATATGTGACATTGAGCTCAGTTTATGTAAATTTTCTGAAACTTTCAAATGTTTTGTGAATAATCATCCAGGCAAATGCTCCAACTTTGTCTAAATGATACGAGTGTAACCTGAAAAAAACATAAAAAATAGTTATATAATTGAACATTGAAAACTTCAGATTTTGAAATCAGCTGCCAAAATATAAATATCACCAACTGTTCATTTGGTGATATTATGCTCTCTATTATGCTGTTATTATGTATATGATCCTAATTTTCATAAATTTAAAGTATAGATTTTCAGTATAGTTTACTGTAAATGTACTGAATATTACTATTACTGTAAATAGTAATTACTATTTACTGTAAATGTACTGAATAATACTATTCAGATCATATACTGAATGTTTATGTAAAATTATATTCAGGATCTGAATAGTTAAATTAATAGGACCTAATTTAGGATCATATACTGAATAGTATATGATACTAATTTTCATAAACTTAGAGTATAGGTTTTCAGTATAGTTTACTGTAAAAAAAATCAATATTTCACTGGAAATTTTCAAAAATTTCGAAAAAAAAAATTATAACTCCTAACGTTTTTACTTCTAGAATTTATATAAAATCGGGATTTTACATAAATTCTAAATTTACATAAAATAGGGATTGTTGAACAGAAATGTGCACACTATATGTAAAGATGGTGAGAATCGGTCAGAAACTAGATTTTTGGATACTGCAGTAAGTTGAAATTCTAGTTATAGATATAATTGAAGTTGAAGGTACTGACAATGAACAAGGCAGTTCAAATTAATGAATTTACTTGTATGTTGTAATAAACATTGTTTGGCATTCGTACTCAAGTATGTGAAAGTTGTAGACATACGTGTGTAGAAATGAAGTCCAGGAAAAATACAACCCGTTCCCGCAAATTTAATAAGTCAATATTGGCTTATTAGTTGCGTGCATAGGTGACATACTAAACATAATAGTTTCCCTTGAAAAGATTCATAGAAAACACCGACCTTACCTAACCTACTTAGTATGTTAAAATAAGCATCTTATAGCTTCGTAATTACAATTGTTACTTAACCTATTATAGGTATAGGTTAGGTAATAATTGTAATTACGAAGCAATAAGATGCTTATCTTAACATACTAAGTAGGTTAGGTAAGGTCGGTGTTTTCTATGAAGCTTTTCAAGGGAAACTATTATGTTAAGTATGTCACCTATGCACATATTTAATAAGTCAATATTGACTTATTAAATTTGCGAGAACGGGTTGCAAAATAACCCCCCTGAAAAACAAAATATTGGGATAATTATAATGATTTGGGAATATATTTAGGGTATACATTATATACCAACAGAGTTCGAAAGCTACTCCAAATAAATTTAATCAATCTATTTCCACACCAAAGTGGAACCAAGGAAAAGTGGGAACATATGCAGTGTAGTCTCCAACTACACCTCCATCAACAGATGGCGTTGTCAGTGTCACACCTCCATCAACAGATGGCGTCGTCACTGTCGCACCTTCCAGTCAGTTACCATGACTCATCAGATTGCGCCATTTTTTTCACACATCCTTCATGAAATGGTATCGTCATGTTCACACCTTCAACAGATGGCCTAGTCATTTTCACACCTTCCTCACCAGATTGCTTCGTCATTTTCACACACCCCCTCAACAGATGATTTCATCATTGTCACACCTCCCTTAACGGATTGTGTCTTCATTGTTAAACCTCCCTCAACAGGTGACGTCGTCAGGTTGTAAACATTAAATGCTTCAGTAGTGACAGATTCGAGAGGGCAGATTGTAGATCTGCATCCATCCTCGAGAGGGCAGAGTATGCTTTAAAAGTGACGGAGAGTCAGGAGGGGTGGGCACTGAATGTTTCTATAGTGACGTAGAGTCTAGAGAGCAGGTTGTAGGTACTGAATGCTTCAGTAGCGACGGAGTAGGGAGCACTTCTCTGGGGGCTTTGTCCCTCTTCGGCCAGCAAATTTACTGATACATATTTTGTTATCCGAAGCAAAACTTCTTAGTGCTACCAGTTGAATTTGATACTTAAAATTCGATCAAAATACAAGAAATATCAGATAACAGTTGTCATAAAAAGTGGATACAAATAATCACAATATATAATTTCTTTCGTCTGCATATTTATTAATACAGTTTACATATTTCAGCAGAGCTTAGACAGATCCACACACCCGTCCTACTGAGGGCACCTTATTTAATTCAACACCTCTAAAGGATGTGGATCTGAAGGATGGCTTCAAGTAGTAGTCCACTGCATGTTGACATAAATCCCTAATGCTACTGGAATCAAAAGCTCTGATCAAAAGTCTTCTTTTTACTATTTTTTTGGCTTTATATATTGTATTAATATTATTCTTGATGTTAGACATTTGCTTTAAGAGGGTGAATTTAACATTTATTGATGACAAAGTCTATTCAAAGTTCAAGTCTGTTCAAGTCAAGACAAAGTTCAAGTCTGGTGTCCGTATTGGACACCCTCGTGTTCCTGTTACTTGAACTAACAAATGGACAAAACTAAACGTCTGTTGAACTAATAATGTCCGTTTCTACTATATTAACCAGTACAAAGCATGGTTCAACCAACTCAATCTAGGTTCTACCAAGGAAGTTTCTTGGCCTTGGCAATTTTTTCAATTTTCTTGGCGTCTTTTTGATGCAGAGATCGAAGTTCAGAAACATCCCCCTCTAGCTTCTGTCACTGAGCTTCCATTGGTACCCCCTCAGTCTCTTTTTCAACACCTTTCCTTGCTGTTTGTCATTATTCTTCTCGGCTCCATCTTCTCCCTTATTCTTTTCACCATCATTCTCCTGTTCTTTTTTGTCCTCTGTTGCTTCACCCCTAAGCATATCCTGGTGGCATTCTGGGTGGAAGTTGACTCCATCAACTTGGATAGCATTGTTATACCTCCATTCCTCTGCCTCCTGATGGAAGATCTGAGAGAAGGTCTCGTGGCAGCAAGGACACATTCCCAACGTCAAGTCCGAAGAAACAGTCACACTCGGTTGTTCTGCATCCTCCGCTTGTACGGCCTCATCCATGCGCTCACATTCAAAAATACTCGACACACTTTTTTCTACATCTTTATTCATTTCTTCATATAGTAACCAATCATCAACAGAAAAGTATAACCCTCGTGTATTTGCTGTCTTTGTTGACTGTCGTTGACGTCTGTTCTCACTGAAATGCCAATCTAAGTGATGCGAGTACTGCATGGTCTGTTCAGGAGGATATCGCACTCCACATGACGAACACTGCATCCCACGGTATAGGCTCTCAATTACCCACTTTCTTCGTCTTCGGAGATGTTCTATGTTGAACATTGATTCAAATGATATCAGTTCAGCTTCCTCTCTCTCTTTATCATCTCCTTTCTTCTTTTCTAATTCCTCTTTCTTATCGTTTCCTTTGTCGTGTGTTTTTGCATAGATGAGGCCAGTTCGAGTCAGATTATCAAATAATGTGTTAATGTCAAGAGGCATAGTTGGGAGTGGCTGTGATAGTTTATTCAAGTTTGAAGGTAACTGACTGGTCATACACGAGCCTGAGCTTGCATTGGGAGGCGAATGGCTCATGTTCTCAAGAATAACAGGTGCGTCTAATCCTTTTGGTTGATTCATTTGACTTTCCATGCATGTTAATGTCATTGCCCCACTCAGTGCAGGAATCGCTGCATGAGCCCCGAACACCATGGCACCAGGGTCATGTACTTGAGGCGGTGGGCCGTTAGGTGGACCCTGGCGTTGGGTCCCATGAGGATGCTGGCCGTGAAGTTGAGGTCTATGTTGTGTCATCTCTAGCGAATTTGATCTACGGTTAGGCGTCATTGTACGCTTTACAATTACATCGAGATCCGTACTATCTGTCAGTGTTGAAATTTTCTGTCCTTCAGGTTCCATCCCTCGTATTAACACGTGCCCCGGATTGATGCCTTGAGGTAGTGATGAGAAACGCAGGAAACGCCTGTAACCACGCACGCTGATGCCAAGGGGAAACCCACCAAATTTGACTGGGAACCTGATATTATTTATGGTTACAGACCTGAGTGCATCAACAAACTGAATAACATATGGTTTGTCGTCAATGTTGAAACGTTGCGGCTTGGCATCCAAGAAGAGGTCAACTACTTTTGTTTCATTGATCATAAGCTGAATTTTACCCGCCAAGAATTCAGTATTTCTAACAGGTCCTATATTTACATTTGGGGGCTTTCCAGCGAGGCTGACGGAGTGAAGCTGACCGGCCAGCGGAACTGTAATGGCTTTCCCACCAATGAAACACTGGTGGCCTCTACCGTCGAGCATCAGCTCTTGGGTTGGCACTCCAAGTTTCACGAGGTAGCTTGCTCCAGCAATTGTGATTTCCTTATAATGGTCCCTTGTTCTAATGGGCAGCATAAACTTTCCTTCGTCAAGTACAATGTTACAGGATCCCTCCCCAAACGTCAATATACGAGGGTCATTCCAGTCTAGGAGAATCACGGCATTCTCTCCATAGGTACGGATCTCTCGTGGAATGCCATCAATATCGATTGTTCTTGTTTCAGCATCATGAGCTACAGCCTTCAGGGTCTCTTCGGTAACAAACGGTAGATCTGGCTCACCAGTCCACTCACCCTCCAGTATGGCACCTTTAGAGGCCCAACCACGACCACCTTGCTTATAGCCAACCCTTCTCCTGATGCCTCGTCCTCTTCTCCAACTTTCATCTTTGCCTTCTGGACCTCCTCTTTTTATATCTGGCGCTGCAGGAGGAGCATCATACCATATCAAAGTCTCTCGGCCACCTCTTATTTCCTGAGCGAAGCTTAAGTGATTTTCACGTCTTTGTCTAGAGCCAGGAACAGCAGCATTTATATCTTGACCACGACCTGATAATGAACTTTCCATTTCAAATGGGACCAGTTTTTCTTTAGGGTAAGAAAATGTAGATTTTTGTAAGGTAAGAGAAAGTAGATTTTCGGATGTGCTCAGGTGTTTCTCCTGCCTGAGTTGTCATCAGAATGCCAAAATTCTGAGGTCTGGCGCTTTTATACCTTACGTATCAACACATCGAATCGTATTATATCCTAATAAGGTGAAGAATTAGGGGTAACATGATTGTTGTGTACAAGTGGATGAATTGACATAACAAAGGGGACATAAATAATGTGTTAAAAGTATCAACACAAGACAGAACTCGAAACAATGGGTGTAAACAATGGATTAGTTTAGATTTAGTAAAGGCCTGAGTACATGGGTAGGAGTAGATTTAGTAAGACCTGGGTAAGAGGGTTGTTGAATTTGGTTACCCAATTACCGCGTAACATAATAGAAATAGGGATTCCTTGATTATTTAAAGCATTTGTTAGACATATATATGAATGAGATTGGGTGGATATAAATAGAAAATAAGAATATAAGAACAAAGGTAACTGCAGAAAGCCTATTGGCCCATACGAGGCAGCTCCTATTTATAACCCCCTAATCCCACTCATATACATGTCCAACCCACGCTCGAAACAGTCAAGGGACCCCACTTCCACCACGTTACGTGGCAATTGGTTCCACAATTTAGCAACCCTGCTACTAAGCCAGTATTTACCCAAGTCTTTCCTAAATCTAAACTTTTCCAATTTATACCCATTGTTTCGTGTTCTGTCTTCTCCATACGAGGCAGCACCTATTGGCCCATACGAGGCAGCTGCTATTGGTCCATACGAGGCAGCTGCTATTGGCCCATATGAAGTAGCTCCTATTGGTCCATACGAGGCAGCTGCTATTGGCCCATACGAGGCAGCTGCTATTAGCCTATACGAGGCAGCTGCTATTGGTCCATACTAGGCAGCTGCTATTGGGCCATACGAGGCAGCTTCTATTGGTCCATACGAGGCAGCTGTTATTGGCCCATACGAGGCAGCTTCTATTAAGAACAAAAGAACAAAGGCTTTGTTGTTTTGACTGGGTTTTAAAATGGTCAAAAGATTGGCAGATGCAGTTTAATGCTAATAAATGTAAAGTTCTGGGGCTAGGTAATGATGATAGGGTTACAAGATACGAGCTAGATGGTGTTGAGATTGCGAAGTCGGATTGCGAAAGGGATCTGGGAGTTATGATTAGTAAGAATTTAAAACAAAAGGATCAATGAATGAATGTTCGTAATAAGGCAAATAGGACACTGGGATTTATTATTCGAAGCGTTAGTAACAAGACCTGGTGTTGTTCTTCAGCTATATCTTGCTCTGGTTAGGCCCCATTTAGATTATGCAATTCAGTTTTGGTAGCCATACGATAGAACGGATATAAGATCACTAGAAAATGTCCAGCGTAGGATGACTAAGTTAATTCCCCAAATTATAAATGTTTCATATAAAGAAAGATTAACCAACCTTAACTTGTATTCACTGGAAAGGCGAAGAGTTAGGGGTGACATGATAGAGGATTACAAGTGGATGAATGGACATAACAAAGGGGATAATTATAAGTTTTAAAAGTATCAACACAAGACAGAACACGAAACAACGGGTATAAATTGGATAAGTTTAGATTTAGGAAAGACTTGGGTAAATACTGGTTTGGTAACAGGGTTGTTGATTTGTGGAACCAATTACCGCGTAATGAGGTGGACGGGGGGTCTCTCGATTGTTTCAAGCGTGGGTTGGACATGTTTATGAGTGGGATTGGGAGGGTATAGATAGGAGCTGCCTCGTATGGGCCAATAGGCCTTCTGCAGTTACCTAGTTCTTATGTTCTTATGTATGTATGTTTTATCTTTTTATTCCAGCATAGTTGAGGCAGTTGATAATGGTAAGGATTGTGATGTTGTGTACCACAAATTTTGCAAGGCTTTTGACACAGTGCCACTTGAAAGACTGATTAAAGAAATAGAGGCTCATGTTATTGGGGGTGCAATATTAATTTGGATTAGGGCATGGCAATTCCAAAGGAAACAGAGAGTTAGTATAAATGGGGTTAAGTCAGAAGGGGATAATGTTGTTAGTAGAGTGCCTCAAGGCTCTGTATTGGGAACTCTGTTGTTTATAATATATATAAATGATTTAGATTCAGGTTTGAGTAGCAACATCTGCAAATTTGCAGATGATACAAAAATCGGTAGGGAAATTAACACGGAAGAAGACTCACTATCACTTGAAGTTGATCTAAGTTGGGTTTTGAAATGATCAAAAGATTGGCAGATGCAGTTTAATGCTGATAAATGTAAAGTTCTGAGGCTAGGTAATGATAATAGAGTTACAAGATACGAGCTAGATGGTGTTGATATTGCGAAGTCAGATTGCGAAAGGGATCTGAGAGTTATCATTAGTAAGAATTTAAAACAAAAGGATCAATGCATGAATGTTCATAATAAGGCGAATAGGACACTGGGATTTATTAATCGAAGCGTTAGTAACAAGACACCTGGTGTGGTTCTTCCGCTATATCTTGCTCTGGTTAGGCCCCATTTAGATTATGCAGTTCAGTTTTGGTCGCCGTACTATAGAATTAATATAAATTCACTTGAACGTGTCCAGCGTAGGATGACTAAGTTAATTCCCCAAATTAGAAATCTTTCACATGAAGAAAGATTAACAAAGCTTGAGGTGCTTCCGGGGCTCAGCGTCCCCGCGGCCCGGTCGTCGACCAGTTCTCCTGGTTGCTGGACTGATCAACCAGGCTGTTGGACGCGGCGGCTCACAGCCTGACGTATGAGTCACAGCCGGGTTGATCAGGTATCGAGGTAGCAAGATATATCTAAAAAACAACACCAGGTGTCTTGTTACTAACGCTTCGATTAATAAATCCCAGTGTCCTTTTTGCCTTATTACGAACATTCAGGCATTGATCCTTTTGTTTTAAATTCTTACTAATGATAACTCCCATATCCCGTTCGCAATCCGACTTCGCAATCTCAACACCATCAAGCTCGTATCTTGTAACTCTATCATCATTACCTAGCCTCAGAACCTTACATTTATCAGCATTAAACTGCATCTGCCACTCTTTTTACAATTTCAATACCCTATTTAGATAAACTTGAAGTGATAGTGAGTCTTCCTCCGTATTAATTTCCCTACCGATGTTTGTATCATCTGCAAATTTGCAGCTGTTGCTACTCAAACCTGAATCTAAATCACTTATATATATTATAAACAACAGAGGTCCCAATACAGAGCCCTGAGGTACTCCACTAACATTATCCCACTCTGACTTAACCCCATTTATACTAATTCTCTGTTTCTTTTGGAAAAGTCATGGCCTAAACCAACTTAATATAGCACCCCCAATATCATGATCCTCTATTTTTTTAATCAGTCTTTCATGTGGCACTGTATCAAAAGCTTTGCTAAAATCAAGTTACACAACATCACAATCCTTACCACTATCAACTGCCTCAACTATGCTGGAATAAAAAGATAGCAAATTTGTTAAACATGAACGACCATTTGTAAAACCATGTTGCGACTCATTTATTAATTTATGTTTTTCAAGATGGAGACGAATTGTATTTGCAATTATTGATTCAAGCAACTTTCCCACAATAGACGTTAGGCTAATTGGCCGAAAGTTTGACGCAAGTGATCTATTTCCTTTCTTAAAAATTGGTACCACATTAGCTACCTTCCAGGACTCTGGCACTCTGCCTGACTCTATTGATTTATTTAATATGGTAGACAGTGGCTCGGAAAGCTCCTCTTTGCATTCTTTAAGCACCCTGGCAAACACTTCATCCGGCCCTGGGGATTTGTTCAACAGGATCATCAACAGAGCAGTATAACCCTCGTGTATTTGTTGACTGTCGTTGACGTCTGTTCTCACGGAAATGCCAATCTAAGTGATACGAGTACTGCATGGTCTGTTCAGGAGGATATCGCACTCCACATGACGAACACTGCATCCCACGGTATAGGCTCTCAATTACCCACTTTCTTCGTCTTCGGAGATGTTCTATGTTGAACATTGATTCAAATGATATCAGTTCAGCTTCCTCTCTCTCTTTATCATCTCCCTTCTTCTTTTCTAATTCCTCTTTCTTATCGTTTCCTTTGTCGTGTGTTTTTGCATAGATGAGGCCAGTTCGAGTCAGATTATCAAATAATGTGTTAATGTCAAGAGGCATAGTTGGGAGTGGCTGTGATAGTTTATTCAAGTTTGAAGGTAACTGACTGGTCATACACGAGCCTGGGCTTGCATTGGGAGGCGAATGGCTCATGTTCTCAAGAATAACAGGCGCGTCTAATCCTTTTGGTTGATTCATTTGACTTTCCATGCATGTTAATGTCATTGCCCCACTCAGTGCAGGAGGCGAGTGGGCCGTTAGGTGGACCCTGGCGTTGGGTCCCATGAGGATGCTGGCCGTGAAGTTGAGGTCTATGTTGTGTCATCTCTAGCGAATTTGATCTACGGTTAGGCGTCATTGTACGCTTTACAATTACATCGAGATCCGTACTATCTGTCAGTGTTGAAATTTTCTGTCCTTCAGGTTCCATCCCTCGTATTAACACGTGCCCCGGATTGATGCCTTGAGGTAGTGATGAGAAACGCAGGAAACGCCTGTAACCACGCACGCTGATGCCAAGGGGAAACCCACCAAATTTGACTGGGAACCTGATATTATTTATGGTTACAGACCTGAGTGCATCAACAAACTGAATAACATATCGTTTGTCGTCAATGTTGAAACGTTGCGGCTTGGCATCCAAGAAGAGGTCAACTACTTTTGTTTCATTGATCATAAGCTGAATTTTACCCGCCAAGAATTCAGTATTTCTAACAGGTCCTATATTTACATTTGGGGGCTTTCCAGCGAGGCTGACGGAGTGAAGCTGACCGGCCAGGGGAACTGTAATGGCTTTCCCACCAATGAAACACTGGTAGCCTCTACCGTCGAGCATCAGCTCTTGGGTTGGCACTCCAAGTTTAACGAGGTAGCTTGCTCCAGCAATTGTGATTTCCTTATAATGGTCCCTTGTTCTAATGGGCAGCATAAACTTTCCTTCGTCAAGTACAATGTTACAGGATCCCTCCCCAAACGTCAATATACGAGGGTCATTCCAGTCTAGGAGAATCACGGCATTCTCTCCATAGGTACGGATCTCTCGTGGAATGCCATCAATATCGATTGTTCTTGTTTCAGCATCATGAGCTACAGCCTTCAGGGTCTCTTCGGTAACAAACGGTAGATCTGGCTCACCAGTCCACTCACCCTCCAGTATGGCACCTTTAGAGGCCCAACCACGACCACCTTGCTTATAGCCAACCCTTCTCCTGATGCCTCGCCCTCTTCTCCAACTTTCATCTTTGCCTTCTGGACCTCCTCTTTTTATATCTGGCGCTGCAGGAGGAGCATCATACCATATCAAAGTCTCTCGGCCACCTCTTATTTCCTGAGCGAAGCTTAAGTGATTTTCACGTCTTTGTCTAGAGCCAGGAACAGCAGCATTTATATCTTGACCACGACCTGATAATGAACTTTCCATTTCAAATGGGATCAGTTTTTCTTTAGGGTAAGAAAATGTAGATTTTTGTAAGGTAAGAGAAAGTAGATTTTCGGATGTGCTCAGGTGTTTCTCCTGCCTGAGTTGTCATCAGAATGCCAAAATTCTGAGGTCTGGCGCTTTTATACCTTACGTATCAACACATCGAATCGTATTATATCCTAATAAGGTGAAGAATTAGGGGTGACATGATTGTTGTGTACAAGTGGATGAATTGACATAACAAAGGGGACATAAATAATGTGTTAAAAGTATCAACACAAGACAGAACTCGAAACAATGGGTGTAAACAAAGGATTAGTTTAGATTTAGTAAAGGCCTGAGTACATGGGTAGGAGTAGATTTAGTAAGACCTGGGTAAGAGGGTTGTTGAATTTGGTTACCCAATTACCGCGTAACATAATAGAAATAGGGATTCCTTGATTATTTAAAGCATTGGTTAGACATATATATGAATGAGATTGGGTGGATATAAATAGAAAATAAGAATATAAGAACAAAGGTAACTGCAGAAAGCCTATTGGCCCATACGAGGCAGCTCCTATTTATAACCCCCTAATCCCACTCATATACATGTCCAACCCACGCTCGAAACAGTCAAGGGACCCCACTTCCACCACGTTACGTGGCAATTGGTTCCACAATTTAGCAACCCTGCTACTAAGCCAGTATTTACCCAAGTCTTTCCTAAATCTAAACTTTTCCAATTTATACCCATTGTTTCGTGTTCTGTCTTCTCCATACGAGGCAGCACCTATTGGCCCATACGAGGCAGCTGCTATTGGTCCATACGAGGCAGCTGCTATTGGCCCATATGAAGTAGCTCCTATTGGTCCATACGAGGCAGCTGCTATTGGCCCATACGAGGCAGCTGCTATTAGCCTATACGAGGCAGCTGCTATTGGTCCATACTAGGCAGCTGCTATTGGGCCATACGAGGCAGCTTCTATTGGTCCATACGAGGCAGCTGTTATTGGCCCATACGAGGCAGCTTCTATTAAGAACAAAAGAACAAAGGCTTTGTTGTTTTGACTGGGTTTTAAAATGGTCAAAAGATTGGCAGATGCAGTTTAATGCTAATAAATGTAAAGTTCTGGGGCTAGGTAATGATGATAGGGTTACAAGATACGAGCTAGATGGTGTTGAGATTGCGAAGTCGGATTGCGAAAGGGATCTGGGAGTTATGATTAGTAAGAATTTAAAACAAAAGGATCAATGAATGAATGTTCGTAATAAGGCAAATAGGACACTGGGATTTATTATTCGAAGCGTTAGTAACAAGACCTGGTGTTGTTCTTCAGCTATATCTTGCTCTGGTTAGGCCCCATTTAGATTATGCAATTCAGTTTTGGTAGCCATACGATAGAACGGATATAAGATCACTAGAAAATGTCCAGCGTAGGATGACTAAGTTAATTCCCCAAATTATAAATGTTTCATATAAAGAAAGATTAACCAACCTTAACTTGTATTCACTGGAAAGGCGAAGAGTTAGGGGTGACATGATAGAGGATTACAAGTGGATGAATGGACATAACAAAGGGGATAATTATAAGTTTTAAAAGTATCAACACAAGACAGAACACGAAACAACGGGTATAAATTGGATAAGTTTAGATTTAGGAAAGACTTGGGTAAATACTGGTTTGGTAACAGGGTTGTTGATTTGTGGAACCAATTACCGCGTAATGAGGTGGACGGGGGGTCTCTCGATTGTTTCAAGCGTGGGTTGGACATGTTTATGAGTGGGATTGGGAGGGTATAGATAGGAGCTGCCTCGTATGGGCCAATAGGCCTTCTGCAGTTACCTAGTTCTTATGTTCTTATGTATGTATGTTTTATCTTTTTATTCCAGCATAGTTGAGGCAGTTGATAATGGTAAGGATTGTGATGTTGTGTACCACAAATTTTGCAAGGCTTTTGACACAGTGCCACTTGAAAGACTGATTAAAGAAATAGAGGCTCATGTTATTGGGGGTGCAATATTAATTTGGATTAGGGCATGGCAATTCCAAAGGAAACAGAGAGTTAGTATAAATGGGGTTAAGTCAGAAGGGGATAATGTTGTTAGTAGAGTGCCTCAAGGCTCTGTATTGGGAACTCTGTTGTTTATAATATATATAAATGATTTAGATTCAGGTTTGAGTAGCAACATCTGCAAATTTGCAGATGATACAAAAATCGGTAGGGAAATTAACACGGAAGAAGACTCACTATCACTTGAAGTTGATCTAAGTTGGGTTTTGAAATGATCAAAAGATTGGCAGATGCAGTTTAATGCTGATAAATGTAAAGTTCTGAGGCTAGGTAATGATAATAGAGTTACAAGATACGAGCTAGATGGTGTTGATATTGCGAAGTCAGATTGCGAAAGGGATCTGAGAGTTATCATTAGTAAGAATTTAAAACAAAAGGATCAATGCATGAATGTTCATAATAAGGCGAATAGGACACTGGGATTTATTAATCGAAGCGTTAGTAACAAGACACCTGGTGTGGTTCTTCCGCTATATCTTGCTCTGGTTAGGCCCCATTTAGATTATGCAGTTCAGTTTTGGTCGCCGTACTATAGAATTAATATAAATTCACTTGAACGTGTCCAGCGTAGGATGACTAAGTTAATTCCCCAAATTAGAAATCTTTCACATGAAGAAAGATTAACAAAGCTTGAGGTGCTTCCGGGGCTCAGCGTCCCCGCGGCCCGGTCGTCGACCAGTTCTCCTGGTTGCTGGACTGATCAACCAGGCTGTTGGACGCGGCGGCTCACAGCCTGACGTATGAGTCACAGCCGGGTTGATCAGGTATCGAGGTAGCAAGATATATCTAAAAAACAACACCAGGTGTCTTGTTACTAACGCTTCGATTAATAAATCCCAGTGTCCTTTTTGCCTTATTACGAACATTCAGGCATTGATCCTTTTGTTTTAAATTCTTACTAATGATAACTCCCATATCCCGTTCGCAATCCGACTTCGCAATCTCAACACCATCAAGCTCGTATCTTGTAACTCTATCATCATTACCTAGCCTCAGAACCTTACATTTATCAGCATTAAACTGCATCTGCCACTCTTTTTACAATTTCAATACCCTATTTAGATAAACTTGAAGTGATAGTGAGTCTTCCTCCGTATTAATTTCCCTACCGATGTTTGTATCATCTGCAAATTTGCAGCTGTTGCTACTCAAACCTGAATCTAAATCACTTATATATATTATAAACAACAGAGGTCCCAATACAGAGCCCTGAGGTACTCCACTAACATTATCCCACTCTGACTTAACCCCATTTATACTAATTCTCTGTTTCTTTTGGAAAAGTCATGGCCTAAACCAACTTAATATAGCACCCCCAATATCATGATCCTCTATTTTTTTAATCAGTCTTTCATGTGGCACTGTATCAAAAGCTTTGCTAAAATCAAGTTACACAACATCACAATCCTTACCACTATCAACTGCCTCAACTATGCTGGAATAAAAAGATAGCAAATTTGTTAAACATGAACGACCATTTGTAAAACCATGTTGCGACTCATTTATTAATTTATGTTTTTCAAGATGGAGACGAATTGTATTTGCAATTATTGATTCAAGCAACTTTCCCACAATAGACGTTAGGCTAATTGGCCGAAAGTTTGACGCAAGTGATCTATTTCCTTTCTTAAAAATTGGTACCACATTAGCTACCTTCCAGGACTCTGGCACTCTGCCTGACTCTATTGATTTATTTAATATGGTAGACAGTGGCTCGGAAAGCTCCTCTTTGCATTCTTTAAGCACCCTGGCAAACACTTCATCCGGCCCTGGGGATTTGTTCAACAGGATCATCAACAGAGCAGTATAACCCTCGTGTATTTGTTGACTGTCGTTGACGTCTGTTCTCACGGAAATGCCAATCTAAGTGATACGAGTACTGCATGGTCTGTTCAGGAGGATATCGCACTCCACATGACGAACACTGCATCCCACGGTATAGGCTCTCAATTACCCACTTTCTTCGTCTTCGGAGATGTTCTATGTTGAACATTGATTCAAATGATATCAGTTCAGCTTCCTCTCTCTCTTTATCATCTCCCTTCTTCTTTTCTAATTCCTCTTTCTTATCGTTTCCTTTGTCGTGTGTTTTTGCATAGATGAGGCCAGTTCGAGTCAGATTATCAAATAATGTGTTAATGTCAAGAGGCATAGTTGGGAGTGGCTGTGATAGTTTATTCAAGTTTGAAGGTAACTGACTGGTCATACACGAGCCTGGGCTTGCATTGGGAGGCGAATGGCTCATGTTCTCAAGAATAACAGGCGCGTCTAATCCTTTTGGTTGATTCATTTGACTTTCCATGCATGTTAATGTCATTGCCCCACTCAGTGCAGGAGGCGAGTGGGCCGTTAGGTGGACCCTGGCGTTGGGTCCCATGAGGATGCTGGCCGTGAAGTTGAGGTCTATGTTGTGTCATCTCTAGCGAATTTGATCTACGGTTAGGCGTCATTGTACGCTTTACAATTACATCGAGATCCGTACTATCTGTCAGTGTTGAAATTTTCTGTCCTTCAGGTTCCATCCCTCGTATTAACACGTGCCCCGGATTGATGCCTTGAGGTAGTGATGAGAAACGCAGGAAACGCCTGTAACCACGCACGCTGATGCCAAGGGGAAACCCACCAAATTTGACTGGGAACCTGATATTATTTATGGTTACAGACCTGAGTGCATCAACAAACTGAATAACATATCGTTTGTCGTCAATGTTGAAACGTTGCGGCTTGGCATCCAAGAAGAGGTCAACTACTTTTGTTTCATTGATCATAAGCTGAATTTTACCCGCCAAGAATTCAGTATTTCTAACAGGTCCTATATTTACATTTGGGGGCTTTCCAGCGAGGCTGACGGAGTGAAGCTGACCGGCCAGGGGAACTGTAATGGCTTTCCCACCAATGAAACACTGGTAGCCTCTACCGTCGAGCATCAGCTCTTGGGTTGGCACTCCAAGTTTAACGAGGTAGCTTGCTCCAGCAATTGTGATTTCCTTATAATGGTCCCTTGTTCTAATGGGCAGCATAAACTTTCCTTCGTCAAGTACAATGTTACAGGATCCCTCCCCAAACGTCAATATACGAGGGTCATTCCAGTCTAGGAGAATCACGGCATTCTCTCCATAGGTACGGATCTCTCGTGGAATGCCATCAATATCGATTGTTCTTGTTTCAGCATCATGAGCTACAGCCTTCAGGGTCTCTTCGGTAACAAACGGTAGATCTGGCTCACCAGTCCACTCACCCTCCAGTATGGCACCTTTAGAGGCCCAACCACGACCACCTTGCTTATAGCCAACCCTTCTCCTGATGCCTCGCCCTCTTCTCCAACTTTCATCTTTGCCTTCTGGACCTCCTCTTTTTATATCTGGCGCTGCAGGAGGAGCATCATACCATATCAAAGTCTCTCGGCCACCTCTTATTTCCTGAGCGAAGCTTAAGTGATTTTCACGTCTTTGTCTAGAGCCAGGAACAGCAGCATTTATATCTTGACCACGACCTGATAATGAACTTTCCATTTCAAATGGGATCAGTTTTTCTTTAGGGTAAGAAAATGTAGATTTTTGTAAGGTAAGAGAAAGTAGATTTTCGGATGTGCTCAGGTGTTTCTCCTGCCTGAGTTGTCATCAGAATGCCAAAATTCTGAGGTCTGGCGCTTTTATACCTTACGTATCAACACATCGAATCGTATTATATCCTAATAAGGTGAAGAATTAGGGGTGACATGATTGTTGTGTACAAGTGGATGAATTGACATAACAAAGGGGACATAAATAATGTGTTAAAAGTATCAACACAAGACAGAACTCGAAACAATGGGTGTAAACAAAGGATTAGTTTAGATTTAGTAAAGGCCTGAGTACATGGGTAGGAGTAGATTTAGTAAGACCTGGGTAAGAGGGTTGTTGAATTTGGTTACCCAATTACCGCGTAACATAATAGAAATAGGGATTCCTTGATTATTTAAAGCATTGGTTAGACATATATATGAATGAGATTGGGTGGATATAAATAGAAAATAAGAATATAAGAACAAAGGTAACTGCAGAAAGCCTATTGGCCCATACGAGGCAGCTCCTATTTATAACCCCCTAATCCCACTCATATACATGTCCAACCCACGCTCGAAACAGTCAAGGGACCCCACTTCCACCACGTTACGTGGCAATTGGTTCCACAATTTAGCAACCCTGCTACTAAGCCAGTATTTACCCAAGTCTTTCCTAAATCTAAACTTTTCCAATTTATACCCATTGTTTCGTGTTCTGTCTTCTCCATACGAGGCAGCACCTATTGGCCCATACGAGGCAGCTGCTATTGGTCCATACGAGGCAGCTGCTATTGGCGCATATGAAGTAGCTCCTATTGGTCCATACGAGGCAGCTGCTATTGGCCCATACGAGGCAGCTGCTATTAGCCTATACGAGGCAGCTGCTATTGGTCCATACTAGGCAGCTGCTATTGGGCCATACGAGGCAGCTTCTATTAAGAACAAAAGAACCAAGGCTTTGTTGTTTTGACTGGGTTTTAAAATGGTCAAAAGATTGGCAGATGCAGTTTAATGCTAATAAATGTAAAGTTCTGGGGCTAGGTAATGATGATAGGGTTACAAGATACGAGCTAGATGGTGTTGAGATTGCGAAGTCGGATTGCGAAAGGGATCTGGGAGTTATGATTAGTAAGAATTTAAAACAAAAGGATCAATGAATGAATGTTCGTAATAAGGCAAATAGGACACTGGGATTTATTATTCGAAGCGTTAGTAACAAGACCTGGTGTTGTTCTTCAGCTATATCTTGCTCTGGTTAGGCCCCATTTAGATTATGCAATTCAGTTTTGGTAGCCATACGATAGAACGGATATAAGATCACTAGAAAATGTCCAGCGTAGGATGACTAAGTTAATTCCCAAATTAGAAATCTTTCATATGAAGAAAGATTAACAAAGCTTGAGGTGCTTCCGGGGCTCAGCGTCCCCGCGGCCCGGTCGTCGACCAGTTCTCCTGGTTGCTGGACTGATCAACCAGGCTGTTGGACGCGGCGGCTCACAGCCTGACGTATGAGTCACAGCCGGGTTGATCAGGTATCGAGGTAGCAAGATATATCTAAAAAACAACACCAGGTGTCTTGTTACTAACGCTTCGATTAATAAATCCCAGTGTCCTTTTTGCCTTATTACGAACATTCAGGCATTGATCCTTTTGTTTTAAATTCTTACTAATGATAACTCCCATATCCCGTTCGCAATCCGACTTCGCAATCTCAACACCATCAAGCTCGTATCTTGTAACTCTATCATCATTACCTAGCCTCAGAACCTTACATTTATCAGCATTAAACTGCATCTGCCACTCTTTTTACAATTTCAATACCCTATTTAGATAAACTTGAAGTGATAGTGAGTCTTCCTCCGTATTAATTTCCCTACCGATGTTTGTATCATCTGCAAATTTGCAGCTGTTGCTACTCAAACCTGAATCTAAATCACTTATATATATTATAAACAACAGAGGTCCCAATACAGAGCCCTGAGGTACTCCACTAACATTATCCCACTCTGACTTAACCCCATTTATACTAATTCTCTGTTTCTTTTGGAAAAGTCATGGCCTAAACCAACTTAATATAGCACCCCCAATATCATGATCCTCTATTTTTTTAATCAGTCTTTCATGTGGCACTGTATCAAAAGCTTTGCTAAAATCAAGTTACACAACATCACAATCCTTACCACTATCAACTGCCTCAACTATGCTGGAATAAAAAGATAGCAAATTTGTTAAACATGAACGACCATTTGTAAAACCATGTTGCGACTCATTTATTAATTTATGTTTTTCAAGATGGAGACGAATTGTATTTGCAATTATTGATTCAAGTAACTTTCCCACAATAGACGTTAGGCTAATTGGCCGAAAGTTTGACGCAAGTGATCTATTTCCTTTCTTAAAAATTGGTACCACATTAGCTACCTTCCAGGACTCTGGCACTCTGCCTGACTCTATTGATTTATTTAATATGGTAGACAGTGGCTCGGAAAGCTCCTCTTTGCATTCTTTAAGCACCCTGGCAAACACTTCATCCGGCCCTGGGGATTTGTTCAACAGGATCATCAACAGAGAAGTATAACCCTCGTGTATTTGTTGTCTTTGTTGACTGTCGTTGACGTCTGTTCTCACGGAAATGCCAATCTAAGTGATACGAGTACTGCATGGTCTGTTCAGGAGGATATCGCACTCCACATGACGAACACTGCATCCCACGGTATAGGCTCTCAATTACCCACTTTCTTCGTCTTCGGAGATGTTCTATGTTGAACATTGATTCAAATGATATCAGTTCAGCTTCCTCTCTCTCTTTATCATCTCCCTTCTTCTTTTCTAATTCCTCTTTCTTATCGTTTCCTTTGTCGTGTGTTTTTGCATAGATGAGGCCAGTTCGAGTCAGATTATCAAATAATGTGTTAATGTCAAGAGGCATAGTTGGGAGTGGCTGTGATAGTTTATTCAAGTTTGAAGGTAACTGACTGGTCATACACGAGCCTGGGCTTGCATTGGGAGGCGAATGGCTCATGTTCTCAAGAATAACAGGCGCGTCTAATCCTTTTGGTTGATTCATTTGACTTTCCATGCATGTTAATGTCATTGCCCCACTCAGTGCAGGAGGCGAGTGGGCCGTTAGGTGGACCCTGGCGTTGGGTCCCATGAGGATGCTGGCCGTGAAGTTGAGGTCTATGTTGTGTCATCTCTAGCGAATTTGATCTACGGTTAGGCGTCATTGTACGCTTTACAATTACATCGAGATCCGTACTATCTGTCAGTGTTGAAATTTTCTGTCCTTCAGGTTCCATCCCTCGTATTAACACGTGCCCCGGATTGATGCCTTGAGGTAGTGATGAGAAACGCAGGAAACGCTTGTAACCACGCACGCTGATGCCAAGGGGAAACCCACCAAATTTGACTGGGAACCTGATATTATTTATGGTTACAGACCTGAGTGCATCAACAAACTGAATAACATATCGTTTGTCGTCAATGTTGAAACGTTGCGGCTTGGCATCCAAGAAGAGGTCAACTACTTTTGTTTCATTGATCATAAGCTGAATTTTACCCGCCAAGAATTCAGTATTTCTAACAGGTCCTATATTTACATTTGGGGGCTTTCCAGCGAGGCTGACGGAGTGAAGCTGACCGGCCAGGGGAACTGTAATGGCTTTCCCACCAATGAAACACTGGTAGCCTCTACCGTCGAGCATCAGCTCTTGGGTTGGCACTCCAAGTTTAACGAGGTAGCTTGCTCCAGCAATTGTGATTTCCTTATAATGGTCCCTTGTTCTAATGGGCAGCATAAACTTTCCTTCGTCAAGTACAATGTTACAGGATCCCTCCCCAAACGTCAATATACGAGGGTCATTCCAGTCTAGGAGAATCACGGCATTCTCTCCATAGGTACGGATCTCTCGTGGAATGCCATCAATATCGATTGTTCTTGTTTCAGCATCATGAGCTACAGCCTTCAGGGTCTCTTCGGTAACAAACGGTAGATCTGGCTCACCAGTCCACTCACCCTCCAGTATGGCACCTTTAGAGGCCCAACCACGACCACCTTGCTTATAGCCAACCCTTCTCCTGATGCCTCGCCCTCTTCTCCAACTTTCATCTTTGCCTTCTGGACCTCCTCTTTTTATATCTGGCGCTGCAGGAGGAGCATCATACCATATCAAAGTCTCTCGGCCACCTCTTATTTCCTGAGCGAAGCTTAAGTGATTTTCACGTCTTTGTCTAGAGCCAGGAACAGCAGCATTTATATCTTGACCACGACCTGATAATGAACTTTCCATTTCAAATGGGATCAGTTTTTCTTTAGGGTAAGAAAATGTAGATTTTTGTAAGGTAAGAGAAAGTAGATTTTCGGATGTGCTCAGGTGTTTCTCCTGCCTGAGTTGTCATCAGAATGCCAAAATTCTGAGGTCTGGCGCTTTTATACCTTACGTATCAACACATCGAATCGTATTATATCCTAATAAGGTGAAGAATTAGGGGTGACATGATTGTTGTGTACAAGTGGATGAATTGACATAACAAAGGGGACATAAATAATGTGTTAAAAGTATCAACACAAGACAGAACTCGAAACAATGGGTGTAAACAAAGGATTAGTTTAGATTTAGTAAAGGCCTAAGTACATGGGTAGGAGTAGATTTAGTAAGACCTGGGTAAGAGGGTTGTTGAATTTGGTTACCCAACTACCGCGTAACATAATAGAAATAGGGATTCCTTGATTATTTAAAGCATTGGTTAGACATATATATGAATGAGATTGGGTGGATATAAATAGAAAATAAGAATATAAGAACAAAGGTAACTGCAGAAAGCCTATTGGCCCATACGAGGCAGCTCCTATTTATAACCCCCTAATCCCACTCATATACATGTCCAACCCACGCTCGAAACAGTCAAGGGACCCCACTTCCACCACGTTACGTGGCAATTGGTTCCACAATTTAGCAACCCTGCTACTAAGCCAGTATTTACCCAAGTCTTTCCTAAATCTAAACTTTTCCAATTTATACCCATTGTTTCGTGTTCTGTCTTCTCCATACGAGGCAGCACCTATTGGCCCATACGAGGCAGCTGCTATTGGTCCATACGAGGCAGCTGCTATTGGCGCATATGAAGTAGCTCCTATTGGTCCATACGAGGCAGCTGCTATTGGCCCATACGAGGCAGCTGCTATTAGCCTATACGAGGCAGCTGCTATTGGTCCATACTAGGCAGCTGCTATTGGGCCATACGAGGCAGCTTCTATTAAGAACAAAAGAACCAAGGCTTTGTTGTTTTGACTGGGTTTTAAAATAGTCAAAAGATTGGCAGATGCAGTTTAATGCTAATAAATGTAAAGTTCTGGGGCTAGGTAATGATGATAGGGTTACAAGATACGAGCTAGATGGTGTTGAGATTGCGAAGTCGGATTGCGAAAGGGATCTGGGAGTTATGATTAGTAAGAATTTAAAACAAAAGGATCAATGAATGAATGTTCGTAATAAGGCAAATAGGACACTGGGATTTATTATTCGAAGCGTTAGTAACAAGACCTGGTGTTGTTCTTCAGCTATATCTTGCTCTGGTTAGGCCCCATTTAGATTATGCAATTCAGTTTTGGTAGCCATACGATAGAACGGATATAAGATCACTAGAAAATGTCCAGCGTAGGATGACTAAGTTAATTCCCAAATTAGAAATCTTTCATATGAAGAAAGATTAACAAAGCTTGAGGTGCTTCCGGGGCTCAGCGTCCCCGCGGCCCGGTCGTCGACCAGTTCTCCTGGTTGCTGGACTGATCAACCAGGCTGTTGGACGCGGCGGCTCACAGCCTGACGTATGAGTCACAGCCGGGTTGATCAGGTATCGAGGTAGCAAGATATATCTAAAAAACAACACCAGGTGTCTTGTTACTAACGCTTCGATTAATAAATCCCAGTGTCCTTTTTGCCTTATTACGAACATTCAGGCATTGATCCTTTTGTTTTAAATTCTTACTAATGATAACTCCCATATCCCGTTCGCAATCCGACTTCGCAATCTCAACACCATCAAGCTCGTATCTTGTAACTCTATCATCATTACCTAGCCTCAGAACCTTACATTTATCAGCATTAAACTGCATCTGCCACTCTTTTTACAATTTCAATACCCTATTTAGATAAACTTGAAGTGATAGTGAGTCTTCCTCCGTATTAATTTCCCTACCGATGTTTGTATCATCTGCAAATTTGCAGCTGTTGCTACTCAAACCTGAATCTAAATCACTTATATATATTATAAACAACAGAGGTCCCAATACAGAGCCCTGAGGTACTCCACTAACAACATTATCCCACTCTGACTTAACCCCATTTATACTAATTCTCTGTTTCTTTTGGAAAAGCCATGGCCTAAACCAACTTAATATAGCACCCCCAATATCATGATCCTCTATTTTTTTAATCAGTCTTTCATGTGGCACTGTATCAAAAGCTTTGCTAAAATCAAGTTACACAACATCACAATCCTTACCACTATCAACTGCCTCAACTATGCTGGAATAAAAAGATAGCAAATTTGTTAAACATGAACGACCATTTGTAAAACCATGTTGCGACTCATTTATTAATTTATGTTTTTCAAGATGGAGACGAATTGTATTTGCAATTATTGATTCAAGTAACTTTCCCACAATAGACGTTAGGCTAATTGGCCGAAAGTTTGACGCAAGTGATCTATTTCCTTTCTTAAAAATTGGTACCACATTAGCTACCTTCCAGGACTCTGGCACTCTGCCTGACTCTATTGATTTATTTAATATGGTAGACAGTGGCTCGGAAAGCTCCTCTTTGCATTCTTTAAGCACCCTGGCAAACACTTCATCCGGCCCTGGGGATTTGTTCAACAGGATCATCAACAGAGAAGTATAACCCTCGTGTATTTGTTGTCTTTGTTGACTGTCGTTGACGTCTGTTCTCACGGAAATGCCAATCTAAGTGATACGAGTACTGCATGGTCTGTTCAGGAGGATATCGCACTCCACATGACGAACACTGCATCCCACGGTATAGGCTCTCAATTACCCACTTTCTTCGTCTTCGGAGATGTTCTATGTTGAACATTGATTCAAATGATATCAGTTCAGCTTCCTCTCTCTCTTTATCATCTCCCTTCTTCTTTTCTAATTCCTCTTTCTTATCGTTTCCTTTGTCGTGTGTTTTTGCATAGATGAGGCCAGTTCGAGTCAGATTATCAAATAATGTGTTAATGTCAAGAGGCATAGTTGGGAGTGGCTGTGATAGTTTATTCAAGTTTGAAGGTAACTGACTGGTCATACACGAGCCTGGGCTTGCATTGGGAGGCGAATGGCTCATGTTCTCAAGAATAACAGGCGCGTCTAATCCTTTTGGTTGATTCATTTGACTTTCCATGCATGTTAATGTCATTGCCCCACTCAGTGCAGGAGGCGAGTGGGCCGTTAGGTGGACCCTGGCGTTGGGTCCCATGAGGATGCTGGCCGTGAAGTTGAGGTCTATGTTGTGTCATCTCTAGCGAATTTGATCTACGGTTAGGCGTCATTGTACGCTTTACAATTACATCGAGATCCGTACTATCTGTCAGTGTTGAAATTTTCTGTCCTTCAGGTTCCATCCCTCGTATTAACACGTGCCCCGGATTGATGCCTTGAGGTAGTGATGAGAAACGCAGGAAACGCCTGTAACCACGCACGCTGATGCCAAGGGGAAACCCACCAAATTTGACTGGGAACCTGATATTATTTATGGTTACAGACCTGAGTGCATCAACAAACTGAATAACATATCGTTTGTCGTCAATGTTGAAACGTTGCGGCTTGGCATCCAAGAAGAGGTCAACTACTTTTGTTTCATTGATCATAAGCTGAATTTTACCCGCCAAGAATTCAGTATTTCTAACAGGTCCTATATTTACATTTGGGGGCTTTCCAGCGAGGCTGACGGAGTGAAGCTGACCGGCCAGGGGAACTGTAATGGCTTTCCCACCAATGAAACACTGGTAGCCTCTACCGTCGAGCATCAGCTCTTGGGTTGGCACTCCAAGTTTAACGAGGTAGCTTGCTCCAGCAATTGTGATTTCCTTATAATGGTCCCTTGTTCTAATGGGCAGCATAAACTTTCCTTCGTCAAGTACAATGTTACAGGATCCCTCCCCAAACGTCAATATACGAGGGTCATTCCAGTCTAGGAGAATCACGGCATTCTCTCCATAGGTACGGATCTCTCGTGGAATGCCATCAATATCGATTGTTCTTGTTTCAGCATCATGAGCTACAGCCTTCAGGGTCTCTTCGGTAACAAACGGTAGATCTGGCTCACCAGTCCACTCACCCTCCAGTATGGCACCTTTAGAGGCCCAACCACGACCACCTTGCTTATAGCCAACCCTTCTCCTGATGCCTCGCCCTCTTCTCCAACTTTCATCTTTGCCTTCTGGACCTCCTCTTTTTATATCTGGCGCTGCAGGAGGAGCATCATACCATATCAAAGTCTCTCGGCCACCTCTTATTTCCTGAGCGAAGCTTAAGTGATTTTCACGTCTTTGTCTAGAGCCAGGAACAGCAGCATTTATATCTTGACCACGACCTGATAATGAACTTTCCATTTCAAATGGGACCAGTTTTTCTTTAGGGTAAGAAAATGTAGATTTTTGTAAGGTAAGAGAAAGTAGATTTTCGGATGTGCTCAGGTGTTTCTCCTGCCTGAGTTGTCATCAGAATGCCAAAATTCTGAGGTCTGGCGCTTTTATACCTTACGTATCAACACATCGAATCGTATTATATCCTAATAAGGTGAAGAATTAGGGGTGACATGATTGTTGTGTACAAGTGGATGAATTGACATAACAAAGGGGACATAAATAATGTGTTAAAAGTATCAACACAAGACAGAACTCGAAACAATGGGTGTAAACAAAGGATTAGTTTAGATTTAGTAAAGGCCTGAGTACATGGGTAGGAGTAGATTTAGTAAGACCTGGGTAAGAGGGTTGTTGAATTTGGTTACCCAATTACCGCGTAACATAATAGAAATAGGGATTCCTTGATTATTTAAAGCATTGGTTAGACATATATATGAATGAGATTGGGTGGATATAAATAGAAAATAAGAATATAAGAACAAAGGTAACTGTAAAAGGCCTATTGGCCCATACGAGGCAGCTCCTATTTATAACCACCCAATCACACTCATATACATGTCCAACCCACAAATCACAAATTGGTTCCACAAATCAACAACCCTGTTACCGAACAAGTATTTACCCAAGTTTTCCTAAATCTAAACTTATCCAATTTATATCCGTTATTTCGCGTTCTGTCTTGTGTTGTTACTTAAAATACTTCATTAATATCCCCTTTGTTATATACATTCATCCAATTGTAAACCTCTATAATGTCACCCGTAACTCTTTGCCTTTCCAGTGAATGCAATTTAAGTTTTGTTAATCTTTCTTCATATGAAAGATTTCTAAATTAGGGAATTAATTTGGTCATCCTACGCTGGACATGTTCAGGTGAATTTATATCCATTCAATATAAACGTTTTGGTACTGCAACCAAAACTGAACTGCATAATCTAACCAGATTATGCAGTTCTAACCAGAGCAAGATACAGCTTAAGAACAACACCAGGTGTCTTGTTACTAGCGCTTCGATTAATAAATCCCAGTGTCCTATTTGCCTTATTACGAACATTCATGCATTGATCCTTTGGTTTTAAATTCTTACAAATCATAACTCCCAGATCCCTTTCGCAATCCGACTTCGCAATCTCAACACCATCTAGCGCGAATCTTGTAACTCATCATTACCTAGCCTAAGAACTTTACATTTATCAGCATTAAACTGCATCTGCCAATCTTTTGACCAATTCAAAACCCTATTTAGATCAACTTGAAGTGATAGTGAGTCTTCTTCCGTGTTAATTTCCCTACCGATTTTTGTATCATCTGCAAATTTGCAAATGTTGCTACTCAAACCTGAATCTTAATCATTTATAGTAGAACTAGTTAGGAGCAAGGGAGGAATCCCGATCATATGTGGCAATCTTCCATGGAAGAGCGTTGGTAATGAATGGTTGTCGAGGGCACTTGGTGTCAGTTCCCTGCTTGAAAGATATTGCAAAAGAAATGCAATATCTTTCATATACAACTGGGAACCCTTCTAAGGAAGAAGTGAAAAGAATGTTAGTGATGGGGTGCATCTATCATGGGCTGGGGTTGTTGCTGTTGCGAACTCGTTGGAACCAGTGATTAGAGGCATTTGTTTGGGTTTAAACTGTTAGTAGACAGTGGTATGGGAATTGATAGGGAAGAAGGAGGTAATAAAAGTATGTGTTTGTTGGAGAAAAAAATTGGCAAAATGATCAGGGAAAGAAAAGGGTCTCAAAATAACAATTTACTTAGGGTATATTACACTAACAGTAGAAGCCTAAGAAACAAAATAAACGAGTTAAATGCTCTTGCCTGTACAGAAAATTTAGATATTATTGCACTTACCGAAATGTGGATAAATGTAGAAAATAGAGAACTATTAGCTGAATATCAAATAAATAGATTTAAACTATTTCACACAGATGGATATTAGACGAGGAGGGGGAGTACCCATATATGTTAGGGACAATTTGAAATATAGTCTCAAAGAGGGAATCAAAACTGAGCAACATAAGAGCATAAGAACATACGAACAAAGGTAACTGCAGAAGGCCTATTGGCCCATACGAGGCAGCTCCTATTTATAACCCCCCAATCCCACTCATATACATGTCCAACCCACGCTCGAAACAATCAAGGGACCCCACTTCCACCACGTTACGTGGCAATTGGTTCCACAATTTAGCAACCCTGCTACTAAGCCAGTATTTACCCAAGTCTTTCCTAAATCTAAACTTTTCCAATTTATACCCATTGTTTCGTGTTCTGTCTTCTCCATACGAGACAGCACCTATTGGCCCATACGAGGCAGCTGCTATTGGTCCATACGAGGCAGCTGCTATTGGCCCATATGAAGTTGCTCCTATTGGTCCATACGAAACAGCTGCTATTGGCCCATACGAGGCAGCTGCTATTAGCCTATACGAGGCAGCTGCTATTGGTCCATACTAGGCAGCTGCTATTGGGCCATACGAGGTAGCTCCTATTGGTCCATACGAGGCAGCTGCTATTGGCCCATACGAGGCAGCTTCTATTAAGAACAAAAGAACAAAGGCTTTGTTGTTTTGACTGGGTTTTAAAATGGTCAAAAGATTGGCAGATGCAGTTTAATGCTAATAAATGTAAAGTTCTGGGGCTAGGTAATGATGATAGAGTTACAAGATACGAGCTAGATGGTGTTGAGATTGCGAAGTCGGATTGCGAAAGGGATCTGGGAGTTATGATTAGTAAGAATTTAAAACAAAAGGATCAATGAATGAATGTTCGTAATAAGGCAAATAGGACACTGGGTTTTATTATTCGAAGTGTTAGTAACAAGACCTGGTGTTGTTCTTCAGCTATATCTTGCTCTGGTTAGGCCCCATTTAGATTATGCAATTCAGTTTTGGTAGCCATACTATAGAATGGATCACTAGAAAATGTCCAGCGTAGGATGACTAAGTTAATTCCCCAAATTAGAAATCTTTCATATAAAGAAAGATTAACCAACCTTAACTTGTATTCACTGGAAAGGCGAAGAGTTAGGGGTGACATGATAGAGGATTACAAGTGGATGAATGGACATAACAAAGGGGATAATTATAAGTTTTAAAAGTATCAACACAAGACAGAACACGAAACAGCGGGTATAAATTGGATAAGTTTAGATTTAGGAAAGACTTGGGTAAATACTGGTTTGGCAACAGGGTTGTTGATTTGTGGAACCAATTACCGCGTAATGTGGTGGACGGGGGGTCTCCCGATTGTTTCAAGCGTGGGTTGGACATGTTTATGAGTGGGATTGGGAGGGAATAGATAGGAGCTGCCTCGTATGGGCCAATAGGCCTTCTGCAGTTACCTAGTTCTTATGTTCTTATGTATGTATGTTTTATCTTTTTATTCCAGCATAGTTGAGGCAGTTGATAATGGTAAGGATTTTGATGTTGTGTACCACAAATTTTGCAAAGCTTTTGACACAGTGCCACTTGAAAGACTGATTAAAAAAATTGAGGCTCATGTTATTGGGGGTGCTATATTAATTTGGATTAGGGCATGGCTATTCCAAAGGAAAAAGAGAGTTAGTATAAATGGGGTTAAGTCAGAAGGGGATAATGTTGTTAGTAGAGTGCCTCAAAGCTCTGTATTGGGACCTCTGTTGTTTATAATATATATAAATGATTTAGATTTTGGTTTGAGTAGCAACATCTGCAAATTTGCAGATGATACAAAAATCGGTAGGGAAATTAACACGGAAGAAGACTCACTATCACTTGAATTGATCTAAGTAGGGTTTTGAAATGGTCAAAAGATTGGCAGATGCAGTTTAATGCTGATAAATGTAAAGTTCTGAGGCTAGGTAATGATAATAGAGTTACAAGATACGAGCTAGATGGTGTTGATATTGCGAAGTCAGATTGCGAAAGGGATCTGAGAGTTATCATTAGTAAGAATTTAAAACAAAAGGATCAATGCATGAATGTTCGTAATAAGGCGAATAGGACACTGGGATTTATTAATCGAAGCGTTAGTAACAAGACACCTGGTGTGGTTCTTCCGCTATATCTTGTTCTGGTTAGGCCCCATTTAGATTATGCAGTTCAGTTTTAGCCGCCGTACTATAGAATTAATATAAATTCACTTGAACGTGTCCAGCGTAGGGTGACTAAGTTAATTCCCCAAATTAGAAATCTTTCATATGAAGAAAGATTAACAAAGCTTGAGGTGCTTCCGGGGCTCAGCGTCCCCGCGGCCCGGTCGTCGACCAGTTCTCCTGGTTGCTGGACTGATCAACCAGGCTGTTGGACGCGGCGGCTCACAGCCTGACGTATGAGTCACAGCCGGGTTGATCAGGTATCGAGGTAGCAAGATATATCTAAAAAACAACACCAGGTGTCTTGTTACTAACGCTTCGATTAATAAATCCCAGTGTCCTTTTTGCCTTATTACGAACATTCAGGCATTGATCCTTTTGTTTTAAATTCTTACTAATGATAACTCCCATATCCCGTTCGCAATCCGACTTCGCAATCTCAACACCATCAAGCTCGTATCTTGTAACTCTATCATCATTACCTAGCCTCAGAACCTTACATTTATCAGCATTAAACTGCATCTGCCACTCTTTTTACAATTTCAATACCCTATTTAGATAAACTTGAAGTGATAGTGAGTCTTCCTCCGTATTAATTTCCCTACCGATGTTTGTATCATCTGCAAATTTGCAGCTGTTGCTACTCAAACCTGAATCTAAATCACTTATATATATTATAAACAACAGAGGTCCCAATACAGAGCCCTGAGGTACTCCACTAACATTATCCCACTCTGACTTAACCCCATTTATACTAATTCTCTGTTTCTTTTGGAAAAGTCATGGCCTAAACCACCTTAATATAGCACCCCCAATATCATGATCCTCTATTTTTTTAATCAGTCTTTCATGTGGCACTGTATCAAAAGCTTTGCTAAAATCAAGTTACACAACATCACAATCCTTACCACTATCAACTGCCTCAACTATGCTGGAATAAAAGGATAGCAAATTTGTTAAACATGAACGACCATTTGTAAAACCATGTTGCGACTCATTTATTAATTTATGTTTTTCAAGATGGAGACGAATTGTATTTGCAATTATTGATTCAAGTAACTTTTCCACAATAGACGTTAGGCTAATTGGCCGAAAGTTTGACGCAAGTGATCTATTTCCTTTCTTAAAAATTGGTACCACATTAGCTACCTTCCAGGACTCTGGCACTCTGCCTGACTCTATTGATTTATTTAATATGGTAGACAGTGGCTCGGAAAGCTCCTCTTTGCATTCTTTAAGCACCCTGGCAAACACTTCATCCGGCCCTGGGGATTTGTTTGGTTTTAGTTTTTCTAATTGTTTAATTACATCCTTCCTGGTAACTACTAAACTAGTCAACCTGTCCTCATCCCCACCCACATAGACTTGTTCGGCTGAAGGCATATTGTTAAGTTCTTCTTTAGTAAATACAGATATAAAATATTTGTTAAAAATACTACTCATCTCCTTGTCATTATCCGTTATTTGACCTGTCTCAGATTTTAATGTACCTATCCTTTCCCTAGTCTTAGTTCGATATAACTGAAAAAAACCTTTAGGATTTGACTTTGCTTGCTCTGCTATGCGAACTTCATAGTTTCTTTTTGCTTTCCTAATCTCTTTTTAAACATTTCTAACCAGTTGTATGAATTCCTGTTCTAAACTGACTTCCCCATTCTTAAACCTTTTGTACCAAGCTCTCTTTTTACCTATAAGGTTCTTTAAATTATTTGTTATCCACTTTGGGTCATTAGTGTTCGATCTATTCAATATGTATGGTATACTACGTTCCTGTGCTTTGTTTAATATATTCTTAAATAAGTTATATATTAAATCCACATCAAAATCCCCTTTTACATCACCTATCGCTGGGTTCATGTCTCGCTCCAAGACCAGCCCACACCCCACACCCAAGACTTTCCAATCTATTTGTCCCAAAAAATTTCTTAGGCTATTAAAATCAGCTTTTCGAAAATCTGGCACTTTAACAGAATTTTCTCCTACAGGTTTATTCCATTCTATGCTAAATATGATTACTTTGTGATCACTGTTCCCTAGCTCATTCCCTATTTCGATGTCCTTAATTTGTGTTTCCCTGTTAGTTAACACTAAATGTAAAATATTATTTTCCCACGTTGGTTCCTTAATGTGTTGCGTAAGAAAGCAATCGTCAATTAATTCTAGAAAATCTTCTGCTTCACTATTCCCTGTTTTGTTCACCCAGTTTATTCCAATTAAATTAAAGTCACCCATGACATAAATACTGTTAGATCTAGATGCTCTAGATATTTCATCCCATAGATGCTTTGCTTCCATTCTGTTTAAATTTGGTAGCCTATATATAACTCCTATTATAATATTATTAGCTTTTTCGTTTAATTCTATCCATATAGTTTCTGTGTGTGGCTCAGTTTTGATTCCCTCTTTGATACTACATTACAAATTGTCCCTAACATATATGGCTACTCCACCTCCTCGTCTAATATATTTATCTGTGTGAAATAGTTTAAGGGGGCTTATCACACTAAATTAAAAGTTGTTCAATTTGCTTATAATTTTTTTTATGAAATGGTTATAGAAAGGGCTGCAACTGGTCCAAGTGTCACCATCAAACCCTAAACAGAAAAGGAGAAAAAAAATACACAACGTATTATGCAACGAATGTTCAACATTCTCAAATAATCTCAGGAAACACATATGTCAACTAAAATGTCTACTATGTGCTGTAGAAGCACAAACTCTTGTAATAATTGTAATATGTATGTGCAATATATTTATATGTCAATTTTTTTTTCTTTTTTTTTTTTCTTTTTTTTGCCAATTTTTTTCTCGTTTGTTATCAAGGGATTTGCATGAAGCTTGCACACCTTGCTCAATGGATGCCTATCTGCAAGGGTGCCAATTATGAACGAAATCTGTCGAAGTCAAGCTCAGCTACAGGTGGCCGAACTTGGATCTTTATTTTACTCTGGAAAATAATTTACAACTTCAAGGCGTTTCTCAGCTTTCATTTATTAATCAATTTACATGCAAATTACACGTTATATGTAGAGTTTGTGCTTTTACAAACCTATTGAGACATTTTAGTCCAAAGTCCATATGTTGATTTTATAAAAATTTATAAACATCATATATTGCATATTTTTGGAAGGGTAACTTTGAAAAATTATATTATTGCACTAAACACTTTCTTTGATAAACCTGATCAATACAATATATTATTATGTGTTAGTTTAATATCTGAGTGTTATAGAAATGATTTTAGTTGACACATGTGTTCCCTGAAATTATTTGAAAATGTTTAAAATTCGTTGCATAATACGTTGTGTATTTTTTTCTCCTTTTCTGTTTAGGGTGTGATGCTGAAACTTGGACCAGTTGCAGCTCTTTTTATAACCATTTCATAAATAAATTTAAAAACAAATTGAAAAATTTTTACGAAACCCGTAATATGCCACCTTAAATCCATTTATTTGATATTCAGCTAATAGTTCTCTATTTTCTACATTCATCCACGTTGCGGTAAGTGCAATAATATCTTTGTTTTCTGTGCAGACAAGAGCATTTAATTCGTTAATTTTATTTTTTAGACTTCTACTGTTAGTGTAAGATACCCTAAGTGAATTGCTATTTTGAGGCCCTTCTCTTTCCATGATCATTTTGCAAATTACTTTCTCCCACGAACGCATACTTTTATTACCTCCTTCCTCCAAATCAATTCCCATACCACTATCTACTAACAGTTTAAACAAATAAACACCTCTAACCACTTCTTCCAACGAGTTCGCAACAGCAACTACCCCAGCTCTCGATAGATGCACCCCATCACGAGCATACATTTCATTTCTTCCATAGAAGTGTTCCCCGTTGTCTATGAAAGATATTGCACTTGATTTGCAATATATTTCCAGCCGGCAATTTACACCAAGTGCCCTCGTAATCCATTCATTTCCCACTCCCTTTTTTGGAAGAATGCCACATATGATCGGAATTCCTCCCTTGCTCCTAACTAATTCAATGGCTGTCCTGAATCTCTGTATTAGTTCATCACTCCTAACTCGTCCAACAGTGTAACAAATTAAGGTGGAGGTGGGGTCCCTCGATTGTTTCAAGCGTGGGCTGGACATGAGTGGGATTGGGTGGTTATAGATAAGAGCTGCCTCGTATGGGCCAATAGGCCTGCTTAAAAACGCAATATTATGTGAAATTCTGTGATTTGTACACCAAATCACATATTGCGAGAAAACATAAAGTAGTATCGAATTATTAGTAAATTCGATTTTTTTTTGCTCTAAATCACACAACATGAAAAAAGTCACTATATTATCATATTCGGGGATTTTTACTTCAAATCATACAGTGAGGATTCGTGTTAATTAGACCAATAAAAGAGCATATGAAAATATTGTTTTCAGTTCAAATTATAACAATCAATGTTTTTTCGTTAGAATTATCGAAAATGTTTGAGATTTTCCAATAATATTACCGCGAGAAGATATACACGTAAAACTGCTGTAATCCGGCCGAAACGTCTATATACACAATGAAAACAGGATTCCTCTCCTAATCAATATTTTACTCACTATTATAACGAGGTACAAATGGTTGATTGAAAATCAAGTATCTAAAGTGAATTTGTAATCAATTACGGGTTTGCATCATATATATCGTATATTCAATAAAATAATAACAATAAACGAAAAATTCTTGAAAAGGTTGAACAATGGCGAAATATTGCCTAAATCGTTGATATTTCGTTTATATCACCTAAAGGAAAAAACTATGTTATACGTGAAAATATTGCTAAATTCGAAAATTTTCAGTTCAAAACATAATTCAAGAAATCTTGCTTAAAAACACAATATTATGTGAAATTCTGTGATTTGTACACCAAATCACATATCGCGAGAAAAAATAAAGTAGTATCGAATTATTAGTAAAATTTAATATTTTTGCTCTAAATCACACACAACATGAAAAACGTGAAAAAAGTCACTATATTACCATATTCGGGGATTTTTACTTCAAATCATACAGTGAGGTTTCGTGTTAATTAGACCAATAAAAGAGAATATGAAAATATTCACACACAGAGATCACATTAACGTGATGCATCAAATGTACAAATCCACAAGTGACATGACGAGGATTCGAACCTGCGTCCGGGAGCATCCCAGACACTGCCTTAATCGACTGAGCTACGACGAGGATTCGGCAGTGTCTAGGATGCTCCCGAACGCAGGTTCGAATCCTCGTCACGGCCCCTGTGGATTTGTTCATTTGATGAATCACGTTAGTGTGATCTCTATGTGTGATTATGTAAGGGCGAAGAGGGAGAACGGCCTATTGACATAGCTCGGGTGCAGGGGGGGGGGGTTGAGTAAAAGCCTGGTTTGTGCCTCGGAGAGGCTACCGGATCCAGTAAGTTCAGTAGAACTTCGGTTTCACCGCTTTTAACCCTGTCGTAGCTCAATCGATTAAGGCAGTGTCTGGGATGATCCCGGAATCAGGTTCGAATCCTCGTCACGGACCTTCTGAATTTGTTCATTTGATGCATTACGTTAGCACTTTCGCGTTCCACAGACTGAATAATTCGTCATTTATTTTTCTACTGAATGTGTTCCAACGACGCAATACTGAGTCACTCATTACAATATTTTTTAAAAATTTAAATTTTATCAGATCAATCTGGTAGTGGTTTTAAAATAAGCGCCTTTAGATTGCACACAATTTGATACCAAAATCAAAGATATAACATGAAACTTGATGTCCAAACACTTGAAATATTATAAATAGGTCTATGGTCTGAATATTAAAATATTTGTTAAAATTCTATTTATTGTCCTATTATCTTGGGACTTGTTTTAAAATGTGCGCCTTTTTATTGCGAACAATTTGATACCAAATGAAAGATGTAACACAAATATTTATGTCAGAACACTGGAAAGATATAAATAAATTTGTGATGATTAGCGTCCAGAATTAAAATATTTGTTAAAAATCCAGTTATTGCTCTATTATTCTGGGACTAGTTTTAAAATAATCGCCTTTTTATTGCGAACAATTTGATACCAAAACGAGCGACGTAGCACGAAATTTGATGTTATCAAATTGAACGAGTTGAACATTAGGTTGCAATGTACAAAATGGTGCTCGTTCATGGGTAACTTTAGGCTTTTCTGCGGGGAGGCACTCCAGCCTTTTGTACATTTTATTCATACACATCTGTAGGGAATTTAATTGCGAACACAATGATACCAAAATGAGCGACGTAGCACGAGAATTAAGGTAAAAAAATGGAACGAGAATGCACATGTTACTGATTTTGTGCGTTTTTGCCGACTTTACGCTTTGCTGTTGGGAGTCACGCTAGGCTTTTGGACATTATATTTATACACACCTGTAGAGAATTTAATTGCGAACACAATGATACCAGAATGAGCGACGTATCGCGAGAATTAAGGTGAGAAAACTGGAACGAGTATACACATTTGAGTGTCACCGCGCGCTTACTCGCACGGAGGGGCCACGATCCCCCTGTCAACCGCGAGTTTCCACGGAGCGCGAAAGTGTTAGTGTGATCTCTGTGTGTGATGATGCAAGGGCGAAGAGGGAGAACGGCCTATTGACATAGCTCGCGTGCAGGGGGGGGGTGGGGTTGTGTAAAAAGCCTGGTTTGCGCCTCGGAGAAGCTACGGGATCCAGTAAGTTCAGTTGAACTTCGGTTTCAACCCTTTTTAACCCTGTCATAGCTCAGTCGATTAAGGCAGTGTCTGGGATGCTCCCGGACGCAGGTTCGAATCCTCGTCACGGCCCTTGTGGATTTGTTCATATGAAAATATTGTTTTCAGTACAAATTATAAAAATCAATGTATTTTAGCTAGAATTATCTTAAAGGTTCGTGATTTTCCAATAATATTACCGAGAGAATATATAGACGTAAAACTTCTGTAATCCGGCCGAAACGTCTAAATATGCAATAAAAACAGGATTTCTGTCCAAATCAATATTTTACTCACTATTATAACGACGTAGAAATGATTGATTCAAAATCAAGTATTTAAATTAAATTTGCAATCAATTACGGGTTTGCATCATATTTATCGTATATTCAATGAATTAATAACAATAAACTAAAAATTCTTAAAAGGTTGAAAAATGGCAAAATATTGCCTTAATCATTGATATTTCGTTTAAATAACATAAAGGAAAAAATGATGATAAACGTGAAAATTGTTAAATTCGAAGATTTTCAGTACAAATCATAATTCAAGAAAACTTTCTTAAAAACGCAATATTATGAGATATTCTGAGATTTGTAGGCAAAATTACATATCGCGAGAAATTATGAAGTAGTATCGAATTATTAGTAAATTCTAATATTTTTGGTTAAAATCACATGTGAAAAAATTGAAATAAATCGATATATTACATTATTAGAGTATTTTTACTCTAAATCATTCAGCGGGGTTTCTTCTTAATTTAGACCATTAAAAGGGCATATGAAAAATTTTTGTTTAGTACAAATTATAAAAATCTATGGGTTTTCAATATAATTAACTAAAACGTTCGTGATTTTCCAATAATATTCCCGAGAGAAGATGTCCACGTAAAACTGCTGAAATCCGGCTAAACGTCTATATATACAAAAAAAACAGGATTGCTCTCCTAATCAATATTTTACTCACTATTATAACGAGGTACAAATGGCGAATTGAAAAAATCAAGTATTTAAAGTGAATTTGCAATCAATTACGGGTTTGCATCATATATCTCGTATATTCAATAAAATAATAACAATAAACTAAAAATTCTTTAAAAGGTTGAAAAATGGCAAAATATTGCCTTAATCGTTGATATTTCGTTTATATCACCTAAAGGAAAAAATGATGATATACGTGAAAATATTGCTAAATTCGAAAATTTTCAGTTCAAAACATAATTCAAGAAATTTTGCTTAAAAACGCAATATTATGCGAAATTCTGTGATTTGTACACCAAATCACATATTGCGAGAAAACATAAAGTAGTATCGAATGTTACGGCCCTCTCGGGTCGCAACCGGGTTCTTTCTCTGATGTTAGTAGAGTAAGGGTATCCGGCCCCAAGCTAGTAGTGGCTTTCAAGGGGTGAGCTCCGTAACGCAAGTAAATTAAAGGGGAAGGGAGACAAAGGCAAAAACTTAATAATATAATTGTCACCATCACCATAAATAATATATATCTTATCACACGGGGGAGGTATTAACACTAATATATACAATGTGGTCTTCCTCTGAAGACGCGGAGTGTTCCACGGTGCTCGACGATGCTTAGCTCTTGGTCCTCTTGTGGCCTCACGACGAATCCTTCGATTCTCTTGAGTCTACCCTGGCCACAGGCCAGCCAAATCACAGTTCCACTGGGGGCACCGTCGTGGAAGCCGTCAACCACAAATCCAGCCTGTAGCTGGCAGGTTCCAATCAGCAACGCTGGTTAGGCCACTCCACAACCGATACTAGAGTTGCGAGCCCTAGTCAGGAGCCTCGTGTGATCCCACAGATCACTCTCCTCACCACAACACCCCAGTGGTTAAACGTCTCCACCAGTCAGCCCCGGGTACAACAATCCCTCAGCTGCCACGTCACAGGCAGGCTAACACCACAGTGTTCATCCGGGGGGTGACTCACAGCTGCTGCAGCAAATACTTGGAGACAAGACGGCTGTCTTGGGTAGACTGATCCACCTTACATTACAGCAGTCCCAGGTCGACTCTGTAATTAGACACGTCATCAGTACTAATGACACTCTAGGGCACCTCACTCACAGGCTTAGACACAAACGCCCACCTATCCACTCCATAGATGGCGTTGCTGTCTAAGTGTCACCTCACCAGAGGTCAGCAGCGGCTGTGTTATGAGCTGATCAGGACGGGAAACTAGCCCTTGTGGCCAGTATATCTCGTCCTCACTAGATGGCGTCGTCCATTTGGAGGGGGTTTCGGGAGCTGACCCACAGATGGCGCGGTCGTCACTGCTCCGTGCTCGGACGCTGGGCTCGGGTCCGTAACACCTCCCCACCAAAAAGAATTTGGTTTGGGGTTCTATAAAGAAAAACACAAACCAAATTAGTACGTGGATACAACTCCACACGGACTCACGTACATTACGAACTGGAGTGGCGAGGATGTCCTGTCCACAGAACTGTCCTGATGGGAAACTCTGGCACAGAGGGAACTTGCAGCTGGAAGGCAATGCCCTGCCTGATGTGATCTTCCACACCTCCACTGCGATGTCAAACAGGGGCATAATCTTACGTGTCCCGAGTAAGGATTGGTGCAGACACGATCTGGGGCGACTCGACACTTCCTTGTGTCGTGGCACCGATGATGACTGGTCACAGGCGGCCTTTCTGGTACCGGTCCGGTAGTCCTTCAGGGAGACGGGAACCTGGAATACAGGGGTCTGATAATTTAGAGTGACAGCGATAGTTAAATCAGTACTCACAGCATACTCCTCTACTAGGCCCACACCTAGTCCCAACAGGGCTGCTCGTACATCGAGGATGGCATTCGCTCTGCCACCGTCAGGTCGACCAACGTTCCGTATAACGCTGCATTTAGGCTCAGCAATCACGCGGGGGGTGTCAACCTGTCGGAAACAGTCACTCATAATATCACTACTCATACCTCCTGTATCTACCATCACCTTCCAGGTCCCTTCTTTGCCTGCAACACTTGCAGTGCAAATCTCCAATCCCTGGGATCTCTTCGCGATGTTCATGGGAGCCATCATCTGTCGGATCGTCCACTGATCCTTACTGAGAACACATACGAGAACAAAACAAAACACCGCTAAGAAACATTTGGTTAACTTAGGGACAAGTTTCATGAGCTTGTAATGTCCATAGCCAGCTATATCCATTAGCCTGGTTTGGACCGAAGAGGGCACTATAGACCCTTCACATATACCTCACATACCTCCGACGTCTGGGGAATCTCTGGCCGGTTCAATGAATCTTGCTATACCGCAAGTACTCATCTGCCTTCACTCCAGACTCTGGGGTATTCGTGGGTGTCTGCACACAAGGCCTCTCTTCTTGCTCAGGTGCTTCTGCCTCCTTAACCACATGGTCTTCGTCGGGAGAAGAATCAGGAGACTCTGCTAGAATACTGTCAATCTGTAGGCGAGAGGAAGGATTAAACATGTTATCTATCTCCAGGTCTGTCTGTACCTGGATATTACCACTGCCTGCTGTTACCTCAGACCTTGCTGTTCCGGCTGACTCGTCCGCAACCTTGGGATGATTGTTGCTCCAATCTGTCACCAAGTCGTTGGCTAGTACCACGTCAATCCCAGCTATAGGGAGGGTATCGACTACTGCCAATGCACATGTGCCGCTGAAGTAAGGCGAGTCGAGATGTACCGGCACTAAGGGGGCGACATACTGCGTCCTAGGAAACCCGACTAGGACAACCTTTTGTCTCCTATCCACACTCACTCCCTCGGGTAACGAGTTACTCACGATCAGGGACTGGGCTGCTCCACTCTCTGAGCACTACAACAGATCTACCAGTATGACCACTCGATACATACCCGCTTGAAGTGTGAGGGGAAAACAATCTGGATTCTTCCTGACTAGTCATCAGGGACGGGGTTCCCTCTGGTGGTGTCACACAGCTCACTAACATCACCTCCCTACGTGGGCCGCTACCTCTTCTGCCTCGGCACATAGCAGCTACATGCCCTTTCTGCCCACAAGTCCAACACACCATATTCCTCCTCGGACTCCGGTGTTTCGGACTGCTAGGACTGGTCCTTCGAGGGCTACTTGGGGGCGTCTTCTTAGCGCTTTGTGGGACGGGAGTCTCCTCTTCGTCATGACGAGGTCTGTCAAACCGGCGTGGGTAATTCCTCGGGACATACTTAGCAGAAGGCCTATGCATTAGGATGTACTCTTCAGCCATGGTGGCTGCCGCACTTAAGGTCTCCACCTGCTGTTCCTCTAAGTACGTCTTCAGGTCTCCAGACAAACAATCCTTGAAGTCCTCTAACAGTATGAGCTGCCCGAGGTCTTCTTTGGTCTCCACCTTTCGAGAGGCACACCATTCCTGGAAAAGTCGCTCCTTGATGGTCGCGAATTCGGTGAAAGTGTGCTCTGAGGTCTTCTTCAGGTTTCTAAACTTTTGCCTGTAAGCCTCAGGTACCAATTGGTACGCCATGAGCACCACCCTCTTCACCTTGTCATAGTCGCCGGAGTCATCAAGGGACAACGTGGAGTAGGCGATTTGGGCCTTCCCAGTCAAGACAGACTGTATCATGATGGCCCAATTCTCCTTTGGCCACTCCAAAGAGGCTGCGACTTTCTCGAAGGCCGCGAAGAACTTTGAAACTTCCTTCTCGTTGAACTTCGGGACCATTTTGATGTTCCTCACCAGATTGAAACTACTCGTTTCCATTGTTCGCCTTCCACCACTTAATCGTAATACTTCTAGCTCATGTAGTCTTTCTTTTTCTTTTTCTTCTCTCGCTCGCTCTTCTCTTTCTCTTTCTCGCTCTTCTTTCCTTTCTTCTAATTCTAAACGCCTCATCTCCATTTCTTTATCTTTTAATTCTCGTTCTATTTCTAACTTCTTCCATTCTATCTCACGATTTATTTCTAAGGCACGCATTTTGACTGTAAGTAAACTTATATTTAGCTCACCTGCATCACTGTCAATGTCACTGCCTTTATCTTCCTTTTCAGTGGAAGCTACTTCTTCACTTTCTTTTGTACCTTGTGCCTCACCTTCCTGTTTTTCTTCGGCCTTCAAATGCCGGTGAACCTTGGACAAGATCTCCACACGGGAATCACTGGCACGTATCTTGATCTCCAGGTAGGCACTCACTAGTACAAGTTCCTGTTTCCCCAGATATTTTAATCTTGCAAGACAGTCCTCCCTGTTCAGAAAAGCCTGAACATCGTCCAGATCGTCGATGGTCGATTTTTCTGCCATTGTGACTGAGATGGAACACTAGCACTTAACACACCGCTTTCGTTTAGCACTTAACGCACCGAGAACTGTTCTACGTCAATATTGCACTTTATCGCACCTAGCGCCTCACTTGCCAATATTGCACGTAATCACTGGGCACCGCACTACACAATATTGCACTTAATCACAGCGAGCACTTCGCTATACAATGTTGCACGTAATCACAGCGAGCACCGCACTCTACAATATTGCACTGAATCACTCCGAGCACCGCACAGGACGTATAACGTCCTGATAGTCACACACAGAGGGAATTATTTACAGGGATTGCGCCACTTCACCACCCCTGTCAAACATACTTGACAAGGGGTCAGATCCCGCTGGGGATGCCAATTATGTTACGGCCCTCTCGGGTCGCAACCGGGTTCTTTCTCTGATGTTAGTAGAGTAAGGGTATCCGGCCCCCAAGCTAGTAGTGGCTTTCAAGGGGTGAGCTCCGTAACGCAAGTAAATTAAAGGGGAAGGGAGACAAAGGCAAAAACTTAATAATATAATTGTCACCATCACCATAAATAATATATATCTTATCACACGGGGGAGGTATTAACACTAATATATACAATGTGGTCTTCCTCTGAAGACGCGGAGTGTTCCACGGTGCTCGACGATGCTTAGCTCTTGGTCCTCTTGTGGCCTCACGACGAATCCTTCGATTCTCTTGAGTCTACCCTGGCCACAGGCCAGCCAAATCACAGTTCCACTGGGGGCACCGTCGTGGAGGCCGTCAACCACAAATCCAGCCTGTAGCTGGCAGGTTCCAATCAGCAACGCTGGTTAGGCCACTCCACGACCGATACTAGGGTTGCGAGCCCTAGTCAGGAGCCTCGTGTGATCCCACAGATCACTCTCCTCACCACAACACCCCAGTGGTTAAACGTCTCCACCAGTCAGCCCCGGGTACAACAATCCCTCAGCTGCCACGTCACAGGAAGGCTAACACCACAGTGTTCATCCGGGGGGTGACTCACAGCTGCTGCAGCAAATACTTGGAGACAAGACGGCTGTCTTGGGTAAACTGATCCACCTTCCATTACAGCAGTCCCAGGTCGACTCTGTAATTAGATACGTCATCAGTACTAATGACACTCTAGGGCACCTCACTCACAGGCTTAGACACAAACGCCCACCTATCCACTCCATAGATGGCGTTGCTGTCTAAGCGTCACCTCACCAGAGGTCAGCAGCGGCTGTGTTATGAGCTGATCAGGACGGGAAACTACCCTTGTGGCCAGTATATCTCGTCCTCACTAGATGGCGTCGTCCATTTGGAGGGGGTTTCGGGAGCTGACCCACAGATGGCGCGGTCGTCACTGCTCCATGCTCGGAAGCTGGGCTCGGGTCCGTAACATCGAATTATTTGTAAACTCGAAAATTTTTGCTCTAAATCACTCAACATGATAAACGTGAGAAAAGTCACTATATTTCCATATTCGGGGAATATTACTTCAAATCATACAGTGAGGTTTCGTGTTAATTAGACCAATAAAAGAGCATATAAAAATATTGTTTTTCAGTACAAATTATAAAAATCAATGTGTTTGCGTTAGAATTATTTAAAATGTACGAGATTTTCAAATAATATTACCGAGAGAAGATATACATGTAAAACTGCTGTAATCCGGCCGAAATGTTTAAATAAACATTAAAAACAGGATTTCTGTCCTAATCATTATTTTACTCACTATTATAACGAGATCCAAATGATTGATTCAAAATCAAGTATTTATATTAAATTTACAATCAATTACGAGTTTGCATCATATTTATCGTATATGCAACGAATTAATAACAAAAAACTAAAAATTCTTTAAAAGGATGAACAATGGCAAAATATTGCCTAAATCGTTGATATTTGGTTTAAATCATATAAAAAAACACAGGATGATAAACGTGAAAATTTTGCTAAATTCAAAGATTTCATTTCAAAACATAATTCAAGAAAACTTGGGTAAAATGCAATATTATGCGAAATTCTGAGAGTTGTACACCAAATCACATATCGCGAGAAAACATAAAGTATTATCGAATTATTAGTAAATTCGTATATTTTTGCTTCAATTCACACATGAAAAACGTGAAAAAGTCACTATTTTACCATATTCAGGGATTTTCACTTCAAATCATACATACAATCTAAAATATTATTTTCCTGTGTTGGTTCCTTAATGTGTTGCATAAAAGCAATCGTCAATGAATTCTATAAGCTCTTCTTCTTCGTTACTCCCTGTTCTGTTAATCCAGTTTATTCCATTAAAATTAAAGTCCCCCATGACACAAATACTTTTAGACCTAGATGCTCTAGAGATTTCATCCAATAGATGCTTTGCTTCCATTCTGTCTAAATTTGGTGGCCTATATATAAATCCTATTATAAAATTATTTGTTTTTTTTTCGTTTAATTCTATCCAAATAGTTTCTGTGTGTGGCTCAGTTTTGATTCCCTCTTTGAGACTACATTTCAAATTGTCCCTAACATATATGGCTTCTCCCCCCTCCTCGTCTAATATATGGCAAAATATTGCCTAAATCGTTAATATTTGGTATAAATCACATAAAGGAAAAATGGATGATAAACGTGAAAATATTGCTAAATTCGAAGATTTTCAGTAAAAATCATAATTCAAGAAAACTTGCTAAAAAACGCAATATTATGCAAAATTCTGAGACTTGTTGGCAAAATTACAAAATTCCATTTCGCGAGAAATGTTGAAATAGTTTAAATCCATTTATTTGATAGTCTGTTAATAGTTCTCTATTTTCTACATTCATCCACGTTTCGGTAAGTGAAATAATATCTATTTTTCTGTACAGACAAGAGAATTTAATTCGTTTATTTTGTTTCTTAGACTTTTACTGTTAGTGTAATATACCCTAAGTGTATTAATTTTTTGAGGCCCTACTCTTTCCCTGCTCATTTTGCCACTTCCTTTCTCCCACAAACACATACTTTTATTACCTCCTTCCTCTATATCAATTCCCATACCACTGTCTGCTAACAGTTTAAATCCAAACAAACGTATCAAACCACTGGTTCCAAAGAGTTCGCAAAAACATCAACCCCGGACTCGATAAATGCACCCCATCCCGAGCATACATTTCATTTCTTTCATAGAAGTATTCCCAGTTATCTATGAAATATATTGCATTTGATTTGCAATATCTTTCCAGCTGTCAATTGACACCAAGTGCCCTCGACAACCATTTAATTCCCACTCCCTTTCTTGGAAGAATGCCACACATGATCGGGATTTCTCCCTTGCTCCTAATTAATTGTACGGCTGTTTTATACCTATGGCTATGTTTTATACCTCTGAATCAGTTCTTCACTCCTAACTCGACCAACATCATTTCCTTCCATGCTAATACAAATAATGGGATTATTCCCTTTTCCAACTATCATATCATTCATGTTCTTTATAATATCAACAATTTCAGTTCCGGGATAGTAGATCCTTAACCTGTTCCCTCTATCTTTAGCACAAAACGTTCTGTCTAAGTACCTTACTAGGAAATCTCCCACAACCAAAATTCTCTTAGGTGCCTCCTTAACTTTCTGAGCACTTTGAGGGGCCTGTGCTTCGTTGCTCCTAGATGATTTCATTTTTGGGTGAACTGCAAACTCACCACAGCACTCATCTTCCAACACGGCAAAAGAATTTGAAGTCCTTAGGGAATCTGAAGGCGGCCTTGTCAAGATCTTCTTAAGGCCTTTGTCTTTACGACTTTCCACGACGAGGTCTTTTTATTATTGGTCTCCTCATTCGTTTCTTCTCGATGTTTCAGCTGTCGTACAGAGATGCTCTCAGAGTTCCGACTAGATCCATCAGTTCCTTCACTAATCCTTCCATTATTGCTGCAATAATAATAATATTACTACAATTTGCAAATTTGCCGATGATACAAAAATCGGTAGGGAAATTACCACAGAAGAAGACTCACTAACATTACACACAGAAATCACACTAATGTGATGTATCAAATGAACAAATCCACAAGGACCGTGATGAGGATTCAAACCTGCGTCCGGGAGCATCCAAGACACTGCCTCACGTCACTTCAAGTTGATCTAAAAAGTGGTTTTGAAATGGTCAAAAGATTGGCAGCTGCAGTTTAATGCTGATAAATGTAAAATTTAAGCTTTGTTAATCTTTCTTCATATGAAAGATTTCTAATTTGGAGAATTAACTTAATTATCCTACACTGAATTTATATCCATTCCATAGTATGGCGACCATGACTGAACTGCATAATCTAAATGGGGCCTAACCAGACCAAGATATAGCTGAAGCACAACACCAGGTGTCTTGTTACTAAGGATTCGATTAATAAATCCCAGTGTCCCATTTTCTTACTACGAACGTTCATGCATTGATCCTTTGGTTTTAAATTCTTACTAATCTTAACTCCCAGATCCCTTTCAAAATCTTACTCCGCAATCTCAACACCATCTAGCTCGTATCGAGAGCCTAGAGGCTCTCCTCTTACAACATTTTCCCACTCTGACTTGACTCCATTTATACTAACTCTCTGTTTCCTATGGAATAAGCGAACTGCAGAAGGCCTATTGGCCCATACGAAGTAGCCCTATTTATACCCACCCAATCACACTCATATGTAAAAGTTCAACCCACGCTTGAAAGAATCAATTGACATCCCCCCCCCTCCACCACGCAACTCGGCAACTGGTTCCACAAATCAACAACCCTGTTACGGAACTAGTATTTATCCAGGTCTTTCTTAAATCAATGTCTTTTTTCAGTTTATACACATTGTTTTGTGTTCTGTCTTCATTTGAGACTTTTAATACTAGTAATATCCACTTTGTTTTGTCCATTCATTCACTTGCAAGAACATAAAAACGTAAGAATAAAGGTAACTGCGGAATGCCTATTGGCCCATACGAAGCAGCTCCTATTTATAACTACCCAATCCCACTCATATATATTTCCAACCCACACTTGAAACTATCAAGGGACCCCACCTCCACCAACACGTTACATGGTAAATGGTTCCATAAATCGGTTCCATAAGGTTGTTTACAAGGACGCATGTCGTCCACCCAAAGACCTTCATAGCTTTTCTTGCTCAACTGCTGAGTGTAGCAGTACACAGTTACAGTTACTCCCTCAGTTACTCATTTATTACAGTGCGACCATGTCCCCCCAGGATATGACTTTCCTAACCATCTTTCTGAAATTATTAACGTCAGAAGAACATAGTGATCTCGTAGCAAGAGGAAGGAAAATTGCTGAAGATGACTGGAATAATAAACCAGAGGATAATCCAACCCTCAGCGAACAACCGTGGCAAATTGTAAGAAACGGAAAGGCAAACAAACGAGGAAGAACCGAAAAAAAGTCCAAAGAAACTAATTTAGAAGCAATCCAGAACCCAAGAGAAGCCCCCAAACCAATGTCAAGTACCATCTTCAAAACCAATAAAGAAAAACTGGAAAAGGATCATCCAGGATCAGATCTTAGAGCCAAACCTGACATTAGAGGCAGATATAACATATCCACAGCTAATCCAGATGAAATTACAAACCTCAGGAATACAGAACACCTAATTGAACTGAAACCGGAGGAAAAAATCACTAAAATGATAGAACAACATTTCCCGGTTGAAGTTCATGCAAACAGACTCTTAGAACGCCCAAATGTCACAACGGCGGAAAGATGTAAACACAACAATGTAAAAACAAGACAGGTCCTCGTAACAATAAAAGTACCTCGCATCAACACTGAATGTTGGGATCTATGGCCAATTCAGTCTAAGGCTGTACAATCCAGAACCCATGCCCTGTTACAGATGTCAGCGCTTCGGCCACTATAAAGATGGCTGCAGAGGCCCGGAACGAATTTACAATAAAATATTCAACGATTCAAAAACAAAGCACAAACACTCAGAGCAGTGCTTCTCAAGGACAACATTGATATTGTTCTACTTCAAGAACAATAGTTGTTCTACTATTGCAATCTTTGCAATATCAGTTACTACACCTACTATTATCTCTGGCGACTTCAACGCTCATAGTGAATTACTACTTGATTTACCCAGAACCGACGCCAATGGAAGAAATATTGAACACCTTTTCGATGAAGTGCCTGAAATCAGTCTGATTAATTCGACGGAACCAACCCACACTGGTGGGGGGGAAAGCTGGTTCTTACATTTGTTTCCACAAGTATAAATGAGTTGTGTCACTGATCAGTTGATCATGTTCTGACCAGTGACCACTTTGCTACAAAAACAGTTATTAATATAGCACTACCTCCCAGACCTCCAGCTGCCGAGCCCGGATGTTACTTTATTAAAGCATATTGGACGAAGTTTCAGGAATCTCTTGAAACTTGGCACCAGAACTACACTCCACCTGACAACACCAAAGAAATGGAAAAAAATTAGAAAAAAGCAATACATAGAGCAGCAAATCACGTCATCCCCAAGAGGAAAACAATTACCCAACAACATAAGGACCATTGGTATTACTCTGATAGGATCAAAGAGCTACATAACACACTAAATTGTGCACGAAAGAATTTCAGAAGAGAAAGAACCAAAGATAATCTAGGAATTCTTAAAGCTGTCCGAGATCATGTGCACGAAGAAACAGCAAAAATCAGAGAAGAAAAATGGCTCGAGTGGTGTGCAGAGCTAAATCAGCATACATCCTTGGGCGACATCTGGAGGCAGATCAACAAGGCCAAAGGAAAATTGCCTCCTGCTCCCCCGCATTATGTTCATCCAGAGCAAGAAGCAGAAAGATTAGCAAACCTATTTGCTTCAAGAGCCAGTTCCATTCAACTTCCTCAAGCAACTCTGCCTCACCAGAGACTTCAAGCAGCAAGATGGAAAAAAATAGATGATGCTTTAGCCTTACCTGACGAACTAGACCAAACTTTCAATCTGAAAGCGCTACAAATAAAACTAAAAATGCAGTTCCAGGCGAGGACCAAATCACTTACAACATGCTAGCCAAGCTAGGATATAAGGGTGAAGAAGCCTTCTTGAATGTCATCAACAGTGTATGGGTGACCAGAACTCGACCACTCTCTTGGAACAGTTCAGTTATAGTTTCCATTCCAAAACCTAAAGACCCAGGAAATCCAAGAGCCATCTCATTAATAAGCTGTCTGGCCAAAATTGCAGAAAGAATGGATCAAATTCAATCTTAATTTAATTGGCCCTTAATCGAATTGAATGGAAAGCCAATTCACTACACCAAGATATGTTTGCCTACAGAAAAGGTATTGGAACCACAGAATGCCTTACCTCCCTCGTGGATCAAATCAATGTCAAAGATGGAATCCTTATTTTTCTAGACCTTGAAAAAGCCTTCGAGTTAGCCAGTGCTCCAGCTACACTGTGCTGCCTTCTGGATAAGGAAATCAAAGGACACGCTCTTGCCTTTAAGCCAAACTGCTTAACTATGCAGACGAATTTGTAGTCATCATCAGTGGCAAAGGCGTAAGGAGCCATGCACAAAAATGCCTAGATATTATCAGCAGGGAAGTGGAATGCATAGCAGTGAAAATAAGCAGCAATAAAACAAAAGCAATGGCCGTTAAAATGAGAACTGAAGACATCAGACTCGCAATACAAGGACATGAAATTGAGTGGGGCTACCTCTTTTCAATACTTAGGAGTCATAATAGACAGCCAGTTGAAATTCACTCAAGAAAATGAATATCTTCGGCAAAGTTGTAAAGCCAGAAATTCAGCTTTACATCCCTGCTCGTACATCCCTCAGTGATAACCACTGGGAGAAACTGGAAGTGTCTCAAAATGATGCTCTCAGAACAATGCTGGGAGCACTTATATGAACGCGTAGAGAGAATCTAAGAATGGAAACCAACTTACCAGCATTAGAAAACAGGATCAAACAAAGGATAGCCACCATAACAGCAAAATCTGTTGGAACCACCGCCAGACTGTCAATCAAAGACAGTATACAGAGATCGCTTCAGAAAAACCTTCAGTGAAGAACAAGTACATGGATGGATAATCTGGTCAAAGTTCTAGAGAAAGTGCAAGTATGTGTGTGTGAAGACCAACATTCGTACCCTAGGGATGCGCCTGAGGTCGGACATTCCATCCTCTGTCCGGCTTTTAGGGTATTACGTACGGGTGTACTATGCACGGCAACCACGGACGTGTTTTTGTTGTGGCTTGTTGGGCCATCAGGTTGCCGGGTGTACTGAGGCTGCGGCTGCTCCCGTGAACATTTTCGAGGAAGAGGATTTCCCGCCACTCCCTCTGGAGGTGCACTCCGGGGGTGAGGAGGTGAGTGTCCCGTTGGATGCTGCGGCTCCACCTGCATCGCCTATCCTTCCTTGTTGATTGTTGAGGACCCTTCTCTTGAGTTCCGTCTGTGTTGGGTGCTGGGGTGGCGGTGCCGCCTCCTGCTGTGTGCGGTCCAGTTCCACCTGTGGTTGAGGCTGCTGCTGTTCTGCGTCGGGCGGCGGTTCGTCCGGCTGGTGGTGCCCGTGTTTCTGGGTCCGCGTCCGGCCTCTCGTCGTCTGCATCGCCTATCCTTCCTTGTTGATTGTTGAGGACCCTCCTCTTGAGTTCCGTCTGTGTTGGGTGCTGGGGTGGCGGTGCCGCCTCCTGCTGTGTGCGGTCCAGTTCCACCTGTGGTTGAGGCTGCTGCTGTTCTGCGTCGGGCGGCGGTTCGTCCGGCTGGTGGTGCCCGTGTTTCTGGGTCCGCGTCCGGCCTCTCGTCGTCTGCATCGCCTATCCTTCCTTGTTGATTGTTGAGGACCCTCCTCTTGAGTTCCGTCTGTGTTGGGTGCTGGGGTGGCGGTGCCGCCTCCTGCTGTGTGCGGTCCAGTTCCACCTGTGGTTGAGGCTGCTGCTGTTCTGCGTCGGGCGGCGGTTCGTCCGGCTGGTGGTGCCCGTGTTTCTGGGTCCGCGTCCGGCCTCTCGTCGTCTGCCTGGCTGATGTTTGGTGACTTCAGTGACTGTGGGTCTTTGGGTGTTGACGTGGATCCGGATGCATCGATGTCTACGCAGATAGTGGTGGCGGAGGTCTATGTGCCTGCTGGTACTGGTGCCCGTGTCTCGGACGTGCCTCCTGTTCTTTCTCCGCCAGGGGGCTCTCCTCAGTGGGGTGAGGAGAGCTTCGTCCATATATGGACGAAGTCGAAGCGTGTTTAGATTGGGTCTGGGGCGTCCCAGAATTCTAAAGGGAGATGCTTGGAGATGGAAAATAACAGGTATGTGATCTGAACCTACATCATTACCTGGGAGTATTCTACTGTGAAAGATATTGCATTCAACATTCGTCAGTATGATATCAGGTTTTCCTTCATGGTTACCTACAAAGGTTTTAAAGTTGGGTCCCAAGAAGGTTAAGTTCCTCGCTGTCATGAGGTTATATAATAGTCGACCGCAGTGGGCCCCTCTTGTTGTAGGGAAGGCTCCTCCTCCGAGTCCTCAATGTGGATATCAAAGACCACATTGTTGAGGATGAGTAATCAGAAGGGGCCGGTGAGATAGGGATGATTCGTGAGTTGACTGGGTGTTCAGGTTTACCATGATGGTGGCACCCATTCCCATTTATATGTGGGGTAGAAGGGTTATCTCTCACTGCTACTTTGTGCAGTTGAGATAACTGCTCACTGCTACTTTGTGCAGTGAGAGATAACTGCTCACTGCTCTCTCACTGTTCCATGTGCAGTTCCCATGGGTCAGGTTCCCGGGAAAATATGTCCACTGATTTCCTGTTTATTTGCTTTATGTAGTGCTGTGTGCCACTCTAGCGTTTTGTTTGCCCTGTTGTGTTATGTACTCGTGCCTCTCCCTTTGTTTGTTGCGAGGCCGGTGGTTTGGTGTGAGTATTCATGTTTGTGTTTGTTGTTACTATGCCCTGTGTGTTATATTTCTGCCTTACATGTGTTATATTTCTGCCTTACATGTGTTATATTTCATGTTGTACGTCATGATGTGCTTTGTTGTCGGTCCTTCCGGCCGGTGCTTCTGTTTAATTTGTTCCATATATAATTATGTTTCTTGTCGTTATTTGCTTGCATTGATTGCTTGTTAACAAGTTAAATTTAAATTTAACTTGCAAGCAAGCAAGCATTTAGGTTAACAGAATTGTTTAAATTCCGTAAACACACACGACACTTAAATGGCAGCAATAACTCGTAAGTCAAATAATTACCTCAACTTGAAAATCAAACATTCGGTGAGTAATACCCAATTAATTACTGAGTAAAACACCTTATTAATTCAGACGATTATTTATAAAGCCTACTATAAAGTAATTATAAATAACCTAATATGATATGTGACATTGAGCTCAGTTATGTTCATTTTCTGAAACTCTTTCAAATGTTTTGTGAATAATCATCCAGGCAAATGCTCCAACTTTGTCTAAATGATACCAGTGTAACCTGAAAAAAACATAAAAAATAGTTATATAATTGAACATTGAAAACTTCAGATTTTGAAATCAGCTGCCAAAATATAAATATCACCAACTGTTCATTTGGTGATATTATGCTCTCTATTATGCTGTTATTTATGCTCTATTATTGCGGGGGTAGTTTCTGAGGTTCAAGAGAGTGATGAAGTTTCTCCTCCGGTTCTCGTGACCACCCGTGCACAAGCCGCACGTCCACAGCCAGCTGACTCTACTGCTACCGCTGTCCCTCAAGACCCTCAGAAACTACCCCCGCATCTGACCAAGTTGGAGTTCCGTAAGTTGCAGAGGGAAGATCTTACTTTAACACCATTGTTTTTCCAGGCTGAGACTCAACCCGACAGTATTCCTGGGTTCTTCCTAGAGAACGACTTGCTCTACCGCAGATATAGACCCAGTAAACTGAAGGAGGAGGACGATTGGGCCAACATCGAACAACTTGTGATTCCCACCAGCCTGCGGCCCACTATTCTACACCTGGCCCACGGAGCATTCTCCCACTACGGCTCCGCTGATTGGTCGCCGGTCTGGCTGCACCTGCACTCGCCCCCCAATACTACCTGATGTCTGGGGTCGCCCCAACATCAGTCCTCAGAATGTTCAGTGCTTTCGTAGCCAGCACTCCTCCCAGCTAGACGTTAGCGTGTACTGAGAGAGGTGGTGGCTTTAAGCCAATATTCCAGCACCTCCCACTTAACTTTTGTATTGCACTTCTTGTTATTTTGCCTTAACGTAACTTTTCATTGTGTCATTTAAGTATTCTTATTATTTTGATTCATTGATTTTATTATACATATTTGTTTGTGCATTATTTTCATGTTTTGATTTATTTAACGTAATTAAAATTTCATTGTTAAAGTTTACTTGTGTTTTGTGTGTCTTCTCCTTACCTTACCACAGACGAAGTTCCAGTTTTTCTATTTTTTTTTATAACTATGTGACGAGGCCATACCCATAGCCTTAAACAGCCGAACACCAACGCGTTACCGTCACAAGTTATATGGGGGCCTGTCCGGGAGTTTAGTGATCCTAATTTTCAGAAATTTAAAGTATAGCTTTTCAGTATAGTTTACTGTAAATGTACTGAATATTACTATTACTGTAAATAGTAATTACTATTTACTGTAAATGTACTGAATAATACTATTCAGATCATATACTGAATAGTTATGTAAAATTATATTCAGGACCTGAATAGTTAAATTAATAGGACCTAATTTAGGATCATATACTGAATAGTATATGATCCTAATTTTCATAAACTTAGAGTATAGGTTTTCAGTATAGTTTACTGTAAAAAAAATCAATATTTCATTGCAAATTTTCAAAAATTTAGAAAAAAAAATTATAACTCCAAACGTTTTTACTTCTAGAATTTATATAAAATCGGGATTTTACATAAATTCTAAATTTACATAAAATAGGGATTGTTGAACAGAAATGTGCACACTATATGTAAAGATGGTGAGAATCAGTCAGAAACTAGATTTTTGGATACTGCAGTAAGTTGAAATTCTAGTTATAGATATAATTGAAGTTGAAGGTATTGACAATGAACAAGGCAGTTCAAATTAATGAATTTACTTGTATGTTGTAATAAACATTGTTTGGCATTTGTACTCAAGTATGTGAAAGTTGTAGACATACGTGTGTAGAAATGAAGTCCAGGAAAAATACAACCCGTTCTCGCAAATTTAATAAGTCAATATTGACTTATTAGTTGCGTGCATAGGTGACATACTAAACATAGTTTCCCTTGAAAAGATTCATAAAAAACACCGACCTTACCTAACCTACTTAGTATGTTAAAATAAGCATCTTATAGCTTCGTAATTACAATTGTTACTTAACCTACTATAGGTATAGGTTAGGTAATAATTGTAATTACGAAGCAATAAGATGCTTATCTTAACATACTAAGTAGGTTAGGTAAGGTCGGTGTTTTCTATGAAGCTTTTCAAGGGAAACTATTATGTTAAGTATGTCACCTATGCACATATTTAGTAAGTCAATATTGACTTATTAAATTTGCGAGAACGGGTTGCAAAATAACCCCCCTGAAAAACAAAATATCGGGATAATTATAATGATTTTGGAATATATTTAGGGTATACATTATATACCAACAGAGTTCGAAAGCTACTCCAAATAAATTTAATCAATCTATTTCCACACCAAAGTGGAACCAAGGAAAAGTGGGAACATATACAGTGTAGTCTCCAACTACACCTCCATCAACAGATGGCGTTGTCAGTGTCACACCTCCATCAACAGATGGCGTCGTCATTGTCGCACCTTCCAGTCAGTTACCATGACTCATCAGATTGCGCCATTTTTTTCACACATCCTTCATGAAATGGTATCGTCATGTTCACACCTTCAACAGATGGCCTCGTCATTTTCACACCTTCCTCAACAGATTGCTTCGTCATTTTCACACACCCCTCAACAGATGATTTCATCATTGTCACACCTCCCTTAACGGATTGTGTCTTCATTGTTAAACCTCCCTCAACAGGTGACGTCGTCAGGTTGTAAGCACTAAATGCTTCAGTAGTGACAGATTCGAGAGGGAAGATTGTAGATCTGCATCCATCCTCGAGAGGGCAGAGTATGCTTTAAAAGTGACGGAGAGTCAGGAGGGGTGGGCACTGAATGTTTCTATAGTGACGTAGAGTCTAGAGAGCAGGTTGTAGGTACTGAATGCTTCAGTAGCGACGGAGTAGGGAGCACTTCTCTGGGGGCTTTGTCCCTCTTCGGCCAGCAAATTTACTGATACATATTTTGTTATCCGAAGCAAAACTTCTTAGTGCTACCAGTTGAATTTGATACTTAAAAATCGATCGAAATACAAGAAATATCAGATAACAGTTGTCATAAAAAATGGATAGAAATAATCACAATATATAATTTCTTTCGTCTGCATATTTATTAATACAGGTTACATATTTCAGCAGAGCTTAGACAGATCCACACACCCGTCCTTCTGAGGGCACCTTATTTAATTCAACACCTCTAAAGGATGTGGATCTGAAGGATGGCTTCAAGTAGTAGTCCACTGTGCATGTTGACATAAATTCCTTAATGCTACTGGAATCAAAAGTCTTCTTTTTACTATTTTTTTGGCTTTATATATTGTATTAATATTATTCTTGATGTTAGACATTTGTTTTAAGAGGGTGAATTTAACATTTATTGATGACAAAGTCTGTTCAAGTCAAGACAAAGTTCAAGTCTGGTGTCCGAATTGGACACCTTCGTGTTCCTGTTACTTGAACTAACAAATGGACGAAACTAAACGTCCGTTGAACTAACAATGTCCGTTTCTACTACATTAACCAGTACAAAGCATGGTTCAACCAACTCAATCTAGGTTCTACCAAGGAAGTTTCTTGGCCTTGGCAATTTTTTCAATTTTCTTGGCGTCTTTTTGATGCAGAGATCGAAGTTCAGAAACATCCCCCTCTAGCTTCTGTCACTGAGCTTCCATTGGTACCCCCTCAGTCTCTTTTTCAGCACCTTTCCTTGCTGTTTGTCATTATTCTTCTCGGCTCCATCTTCTCCCTTATTCTTTTCACCATCATTCTCCTGTTCTTTTTTGTCCTCTGTTGCTTCACCCCTAAGCATATCCTGGTGGCATTCTGGGTGGAAGTTGACTCCATCAACTTGGATAGCATTGTTATACCTCCATTCCTCTGCCTCCTGATGGAAGATCTGAGAGAAGGTCTCGTGGCAGCAAGGACACATTCCCAACGTCAAGTCCGAAGAAACAGTCACACTCGGTTGTTCTGCATCCTCCGCTTGTACGGCCTCATCCATGCGCTCACATTCAAAAATACTCGACACACTTTTTTCTACATCTTTATTCATTTCTTCATATAGTAACCAATCATCAACAGAGAAGTATAACCCTCGTGTATTTGCTGTCTTTGTTGACTGTCGTTGACGTCTGTTCTCATGGAAATGCCAATCTAAGTGATGCGAGTACTGCATGGTCTGTTCAGGAGGATATCGCACTCCACATGACGAACACTGCATCCCACGGTATAGGCTCTCAATTACCCACTTTCTTCGTCTTCGGAGATGTTCTATGTTGAACATTGATTCAAATGATATCAGTTCAGCTTCCTCTCTCTCTTTATCATCTCCTTTCTTCTTTTCTAATTCCTCTTTCTTATCGTTTCCTTTGTCGTGTGTTTTTGCATAGATGAGGCCAGTTCGAGTCAGGTTATCAAATAATGTGTTAATGTCAAGAGGCATAGTTGGGAGTGGCTGTGATAGTTTATTCAAGTTTGAAGGTAACTGACTGGTCATACACGAGCCTGGGCTTGCATTGGGAGGCGAATGGCTCATGTTCTCAAGAATAACAGGTGCGTCTAATCCTTTTGGTTGATTCATTTGACTTTCCATGCATGTTAATGTCATTGCCCCACTCAGTGCAGGAATCGCTGCATGAGCCCCGAATACCATGGCACCAGGGTCATGTACTTGAGGCGGTGGGCCGTTAGGTGGACCCTGGCGTTGGGTCCCATGAGGATGCTGGCCGTGAAGTTGAGGTCTATGTTGTGTCATCTCTAGCGAATTTGATCTACGGTTAGGCGTCATTGTACGCTTTACAATTACATCGAGATCCGTACTATCTGTCAGTGTTGAAATTTTCTGTCCTTCAGGTTCCATCCCTCGTATTAACACGTGCCCCGGATTGATGCCTTGAGGTAGTGATGAGAAACGCAGGAAACGCCTGTAACCACGCACGCTGATGCCAAGGGGAAACCCACCAAATTTGACTGGGAACCTGATATTATTTATGGTTACAGACCTGAGTGCATCAACAAACTGAATAACATATGGTTTGTCGTCAATGTTGAAACGTTGCGGCTTGGCATCCAAGAAGAGGTCAACTACTTTTGTTTCATTGATCATAAGCTGAATTTTACCCGCCAAGAATTCAGTATTTCTAACAGGTCCTATATTTACATTTGGGGGCTTTCCAGCGAGGCTGACGGAGTGAAGCTGACCGGCCAGCGGAACTGTAATGGCTTTCCCACCAATGAAACACTGGTGGCCTCTACCGTCGAGCATCAGCTCTTGGGTTGGCACTCCAAGTTTCACGAGGTAGCTTGCTCCAGCAATTGTGATTTCCTTATAATGGTCCCTTGTTCTAATGGGCAGCATAAACTTTCCTTCGTCAAGTACAATGTTACAGGATCCCTCCCCAAACGTCAATATACGAGGGTCATTCCAGTCTAGGAGAATCACGGCATTCTCTCCATAGGTACGGATCTCTCGTGGAATGCCATCAATATCGATTGTTCTTGTTTCAGCATCATGAGCTACAGCCTTCAGGGTCTCTTCGGTAACAAACGGTAGATCTGGCTCACCAGTCCACTCACCCTCCAGTATGGCACCTTTAGAGGCCCAACCACGACCACCTTGCTTATAGCCAACCCTTCTCCTGATGCCTCGTCCTCTTCTCCAACTTTCATCTTTGCCTTCTAGACCTCCTCTTTTTATATCTGGCGCTGCAGGAGGAGCATCATACCATAGCAAAGTCTCTCGGCCACCTCTTATTTCCTGAGCGAAGCTTAAGTGATTTTCACGTCTTTGTCTAGAGCCAGGAACAGCAGCATTTATATCTTGACCACGACCTGATAATGAACTTTCCATTTCAAATGGGACCAGTTTTTCTTTAGGGTAAGAAAATGTAGATTTTTGTAAGGTAAGAGAAAGTAGATTTTCGGATGTGCTCAGGTGTTTCTCCTGCCTGAGTTGTCATCAGAATGCCAAAATTCTGAGGTCTGGCGCTTTTATACCTTACGTATCAACACATCGAATCGTATTATATCCTAATAAGGTGAAGAATTAGGTGTAACATGATTGTTGTGTACAAGTGCATGAATTGACATAACAAAGGGGACATAAATAATGTGTTAAAAGTATCAACACAAGACAGAACTCGAAACAATGGGTGTAAACAATGGATTAGTTTAGATTTAGTAAAGGCCTGAGTACATGGGTAGGAGTAGATTTAGTAAGACCTGGGTAAGAGGGTTGTTGAATTTGGTTACCCAATTACCGCGTAACATAATAGAAATAGGGATTCCTTGATTATTTAAAGCATTTGTTAGACATATATATGAATGAGATTGGGTGGATATAAATAGAAAATAAGAATATAAGAACAAAGGTAACTGTAAAAGGCCTATTGGCCCATACGAGGCAGCTCCTATTTATAACCACCCAATCACACTCATATACATGTCCAACCCACGATTAAACCAATCCAGGGGTCCCCTCCTTTCGTGGTTGGTTCCACAAATCAACAACCATGTTACCGAACAAGTATTTACCCAAGTCTTTCCTAAATCTAAACTTATCCAATTTATATCCATTATTTCGCGTTCTGTCTTGTGTTGTTACTTAAAATACTTCATTAATATCCCCTATGTTATAAACATTCATCCAATTGTAAACCTCTATAATGTCACCCGTAACTCTTTGCCTTTCCAGTGAATGCAATTTAAGTTTTGTTAATCTTTCTTCATATGAAAGATTTCTAAATTGGGGAATTAACTTGGTCATCCTACGCTGGACATGTTCAGGTGAATTTATATCCATTCAATATAAACGTTTTGTTACTGCAACCAAAACTGAACTGCATAATCTAACCAGATTATGCAGTTCTAACCAGAGCAAGATACAGCTTAAGAACAACACCAGGTGTCTTGTTACCTTGGAAGAAATGAAATGTATGCTCGTGATGGGGTGCATCTATCGAGAGCTGGGGTTGTTGCTGTTGCGAACTCGCTAGAAGAAGTGGTTAGAGGTGTTTGTTTGGGTTTAAACTGTTAGTAGATAGAGGTATGGGAATTGATTTGGAGGAAGGAGGTAATAAAAGTATGTGTTTGTGGGAGAAAGGAATTGGCAAAACGATCAGGGAAAGAGAAGGTCCGCAAAATAACAATTCACTTAGGGTATATTACACTAACAGTAGAAGTCTAAGAAATAAAATTAACGAATTAAATGCTCTTGTCTGCACAGAAAAAATAGATATTATTGCACTTACCGAAACGTGGATGAATGTAGAAAATAGAGAACTATTAGCTGAATATCAAATATATGGATTTAAACTATTTCACACAGATAGATATATTAGACGAGGAGGTGGAGTAGCCATATATGTTAGGGACAATTTGAAATGTAGTCTCAAAGAGGGAATCAAAACAGAGCCACACACAGAAACTATTTGGATTGAATTAAACGAAAAAGCTAATAATATTATAATAGGAGTAATATATAGGCCACCAAATTTAGACAGAATGGAAGCAAAGCATCTATGGGATGAAATATCTAGAGCATCTAGATCTAACAGTATTTATGTCATGGGTGACTTTAATTTTAGCGGAATAAACTGGTTGAACAAAACAGGGAATAGTGAAGCAGAAGATTTTCTAGAATTAATTGACGATTGCTTTCTTACGCAACACATTAAGGAACCAACACGGGAAAATAATATTTTAGATTTAGTGTTAACTAACAGGGAAACGCAAATTAATGACATCGAAATAGGGAGTGAGCTAGGGAGCAGTGATCACAAAGAAATCAGATTTAGCATAGAATGGAATAGACCAGTAGGAGAAAATTCTGTTAAAGTGCCAGATTTTCGAAAAGCTGATTTTAATAGCCTAAGAAATTTTTTGGGTCAAATTGATTGGAAAGGCTTGGGTATGGGGTGTGGGCCGGTCTTGGAGCGAGACATGAACCCAGCGATAGGTGACTTAAATGGGGATTTCGATGTGGATTCAATATATAACTTATTTAAGAATATTCTAAACAAAGCACAGGAACGTAGTATACCATACAAATTGAATAGATCGTATACTAATGACCCAAAGTGGATAACAAAGAATTTGAAGAACCTTATAGGTAAAAAGAGAGCTTGGTACAAAAGGATTAAAAATGGGGAGGTCACTTTAGAACAGGAATTCGTACAACTGGTTAGAAATGTTAAAAAAGAGATAAGGAAAGCAAAAAGAAACTATGAAGTTCGCATAGCAGGGCAAGCAAAGACAAATCCTAAAGGGTTTTTTCAGTTATATCGTACTAAGACTAGGGAAAGGATAGGTCCATTAAAAACTGAGACAGGTCAAATAACAGATAGTGATGAAGAGATGAGTAGTATTTTTAATAAATATTTTGTATCTGTATTTACTAAAGAGGAACTTAACAATATGCCTTCAGCCGAACAAGTCTATGTGGGTGGGGACGAGGACAGGTTGACGAGTTTAGCAGTTACCAGGGAGGATGTTCTTAAACAAATAGTAAAACTCAAACCAAACAAATCCCCAGGGCCGGATGAAGTGTTTGCTAGGGTGCTTAAAGAATGCAAAGAGGAGCTTTGTGACCCACTGTCAACCATATTTAATAAATCAATAGAGTCAGGCAGAGTGCCAGAGTTTTGGAAAGTTGCTAATGTGATACCAGTTTTTAAGAAAGGAGATAGATCACTTGCGTCTAACTATCGACCAATTAGCCTAACGTCTATTGTGGGAAAGTTACTCGAATCTATAATAGCAAATAAAATTCGTCTTCATCTTGAAAAACATAAATTAATAATTGAGTCGCAACATGGTTTTATAAATGGCCGTTCATGTTTAACAAATTTGTTATCTTTTATTCTAGCATTGTTGAGGCAGTTGATAGTGGTAAGGATTGCGATGTTGTATACCTTGACTTTAGCAAAGCTTTTGATACAGTGCCACATGAAAGACTGATAAAAAAAATAGAGTCTCATGGTATTGGGGGTGCTATATTAAGCTGGATTAGGGCATGGCTATACCAAAGGAAACAGAGAGTTAGTATAAATGGAATCAAGTCAGAGTGGGAAAATGTTGTAAGTGGAGTGCCTCAAGGCTCTGTCCTGGGACCTCTGTTGTTTATAATATATATAAATGATTTAGATTCAGGTTTGAGTAGCAACATTTGCAAATTTGCCGATGATACGAAAATCGGTAGGGTAATTAATTCGGAGGAGGACTCACTATCACTTCAAGTTGATCTAGATAGGGTTTTGAAATGGTCAAAGGATTGGCAGATGCAGTTTAATGCTGATAAATGTAAAGTTCTGAGGTTAGGTAATGATGATAGAGTTACAAGATACGAGCTAGATGGTGTTGTGATTGCGAAGTCGGATTGCGAAAGGGATCTGGGAGTTATGATTAGTAAGAATTTAAAACAAAAGGATCAATGCATAAATGTTCGTAATAAGGCAAATCGGACACTTGGATTTATTAATCGCAGCGTTAGTAACAAGACACCTGGTGTGGTTCTCAAGCTATATCTTGCTCTAGTTAGGCCCCATTTAGATTATGCAGTTCAGTTTTGGTCGCCATATTATAGAATGGATATAAATTCACTTGAACGTGTCCAGCGTAGGATGACTAAGTTAATTCCCCAAATTAGAAATCTTTCATATGAAGAAAGATTAACAAAGCTTAAGTTGCATTCACTGGAAAGGCGAAGAGTTAGGGGTGACATGATAGAGGTTTACAAGTGGATGAATGGACATAACCGGGGGGATATTAATAGGGTATTAAAAGTATCAACACAGGACAGAACACGAAACAATGGATATAAATTGGATAAGTTTAGATTTAGGAAAGACTTGGGTAAATACTGGTTCAGTAACAGGGTTGTTGATTTGTGGAACCAATTGCCGCGTAACATTGTGGAGGTGGGGTCCCTCGATTGTTTCAAGCACGGGTTGGACAAGTATATGAGTGGGATTGGGTGGTTATAGAATAGGAGCTGCCTCGTATGGGCCAATAGGCCTTCTGCAGTTACCTTTGTTCTTATGTTCTTATGTTCTTATGTTACTAACGCTTCGATTAATAAATCCCAGTGTCCTATTTGCCTTATTACGAACATTCATGCATTGATCCTTTGGTTTTAAATTCTTACAAATCATAACTCCCAGATCCCTTTCGCAATCCGACTTCGCAATCTCAACACCATCTAGCGCGAATCTTGTAACTCATCATTACCTAGCCTAAGAACTTTACATTTATCAGCATTAAACTGCATCTGCCAATCTTTTGACCAATTCAAAACCCTATTTAGATCAACTTGAAGTGATAGTGAGTCTTCTTCCGTGTTAATTTCCCTACCGCTTTTTGTATCATCTGTAAATTTGCAAATGTTGCTACTCAAACCTGAATCTTTATCATTTATAGTAGAACTAGTTAGGAGCAAGGGAGGAATCCCGATCATATGTGGCAATCTTCCACGGAAGAGCGTTGGTAATGAATGGTTGTCGAGGGCACTTGGTGTCAATTACCTGCTTGAAAGATATTGCAAAAGAAATGCAATATCTTTCATATACAACTGGGAACCCTTCAAAGGAAGAAGTGAAAAGAATGCTAGTGATGGGGTGCATCTATCGTGGGCTGGGGTTGTTGCTGTTGCGAACTCGTTGGAACCAGTGATTAGAGGCATTTGTTTGGGTTTAAACTGTTAGTAGACAGTGGTATGGGAATTGATAGGGAAGAAGGAGGTAATAAAAGTATGTGTTTGTTGGAGAAAAAAATTGGCAAAATGATCAGGGAAAGAGAAGGGTCTCAAAATAACAATTTACTTAGGGTATATTACACTAACAGTAGAAGCCTAAGAAACAAAATAAACGAGTTAAATGCTCTTGCCTGTACAGAAAATTTAGATATTATTGCACTTACCGAAATGTGGATGAATGTAGAAAATAGAGAACTATTAGCTGAATATCAAATAAATAGATTTAAACTATTTCACACAGATGGATATTAGACGAGGAGGGGGAGTACCCATATATGTTAGGGACAATTTGAAATATAGTCTCAAAGAGGGAATCAAAACTGAGCCACATAAGAGCATAAGAACATACGAACAAAGGTAACTGCAGAAGGCCTATTGGCCCATACGAGGCAGCTCCTATTTATAACCCCCCAATCCCACTCATATACATGTCCAACCCACGCTCGAAACAATCAAGGGACCCCACTTCCACCACGTTACGTGGCAATTGGTTCCACAATTTAGCAACCCTGCTACTAAGCCAGTATTTACCCAAGTATTTCCTAAATCTAAACTTTTCCAATTTATACCCATTGTTTCGTGTTCTGTCTTTTCCATACGAGGCAGCACCTATTGGCCCATACGAGGCAGCTGCTATTGGTCCATACGAGGCAGCTGCTATTGGCCCATATGAAGTAGCTCCTATTGGTCCATACGAGGCAGCTGCTATTGGCCCATACGAGGCAGCTGCTATTAGCCTATACGAGGCAGCTGCTATTGGTCCATACTAGGCAGCTCCTATTGGGCCATACGAGGCAGCTCCTATTGGTCCATACGAGGCAGCTGCTATTGGCCCATACGAGGCAGCTTCTATTAAGAACAAAAGAACAAAGGCTTTGTTGTTTTGACTGGGTTTTAAAATGGTCAAAAGATTGGCAGATGCAGTTTAATGCTAATAAATGTAAAGTTCTGGGGCTAGGTAATGATGATAGGGTTACAAGATACGAGCTAGATGGTGTTGAGATTGCGAAGTCGGATTGCGAAAGGGATATGGGAGTTATGATTAGTAAGAATTTAAAACAAAAGGATCAATGAATGAATGTTCGTAATAAGGCAAATAGGACACTGGGATTTATTATTCGAAGCGTTAGTAACAAGACCTGGTGTTGTTCTTCAGCTATATCTTGCTCTGGTTAGGCCCCATTTAGATTATGCAATTCAGTTTTGGTAGCCATACTATAGAATGGATATATGATCACTAGAAAATGCCCAGCGTAGGATGACTAAGTTAATTCCCCAAATTAGAAATCTTTCATATAAAGAAAGATTAACCAACCTTAACTTGTATTCACTGGAAAGGCGAAGAGTTAGGGGTGACATGATAGAGGATTACAAGTGGATGAATGGATATAACAAAGGGGATAATTATAAGTTTTAAAAGTATCAACACAAGACAGAACACGAAACAACGGGTATAAATTGGATAAGTTTAGATTTAGGAAAGACTTGGGTAAATACTGGTTTGGTAACAGGGTTGTTGATTTGTGGAACCAATTACCGCTTAATGTGGTGGACGGGGGTCTCTCGATTGTTTCAAGCGTGGGTTGGACATGTTAATGAGTGGGATTGGGAGGGTATAGATAGGAGCTGCCTCGTATGGGCCAATAGGCCTTCTGCAGTTACCTAGTTCTTATGTTCTTATGTATGTATGTTTTATCTTTTTATTCCAGCATAGTTGAGGCAGTTGATAATGGTAAGGATTGTGATGTTGTGTACCACAAATTTTGCAAAGCTTTTGACACAGTGCCACTTGAAAGACCTCTATTAAAAAAATAGAGGCTCATGTTATTGGGGGTGCTATATTAATTTGGATTAGGGCATGGCTATTCCAAAGGAAACAGAGAGTTAGTATAAATGGGGTTAAGTAGGGTTTTGAAATGGTCAAAAGATTGGCAGATGCAGTTTAATGCTGATAAATGTAAAGTTCTGAGGCTAGGTAATGATAATAGAGTTACAAGATACGAGCTAGATGGTGTTGATATAGCGAAGTCAGATTGCGAAAGGGATCTGAGATTTATCATTAGTAAGAATTTAAAACAAAAGGATCCATACATGAATGTTCGTAATAAGGCGAATAGGACACTGGGATTTATTAATCGAAGCGTTAGTAACAAGACACCTGGTGTGGTTCTTCCGCTATATCTTGCTCTGGTTTGGCCCCATTTAGATTATGCAGTTCAGTTTTGGTCGCCGTACTATAGAATTATTATAAATTCACTTGAACGTGTCCAGCGTAGGATGACTAAGTTAATTTCCCAAATTAAAAATCTTTCATATGAAGAAAGATTAACAAAGCTTGAGGTGTTCTTGGGGTGCTTCCGGGGCTCAGCGTCCCCGCGGCCCGGTCGTCGACCAGTTCTCCTGGTTGCTGGACTGATCAACCAGGCTGTTGGACGCGGCGGCTCACAGCCTGACGTATGAGTCACAGCCGGGTTGATCAGGTATCGAGGTAGCAAGATATATCTAAAGAACAACACCAGGTGTCTTGTTACTAACGCTTCCATTAATAAATCCCAGTGTCCTTTTTGCCTTATTACGTACATTCAGGCATTGATCCTTTTGTTTTAAATTCTTACTAATGATAACTCCCATATCCCGTTCGCAATCCGACTTCGCAATCTCAACACCATTAAGCTCGTATCTTGTAACTCTATCATCATTACCTAGCCTCAGAACCTTACATTTATCAGCATTAGACTGCATCTGCCAATCTTTTGACAATTTCAAAACCCTATTTAGATAAACTTGAAGTGATAGTGAGTCTTCCTCCGTATTAATTTCCCTACCGATGTTTGTATCATCTGCAAATTTGCAGCTGTTGCTACTCAAACCTGAATCTAAATCACTTATATATATTATAAATAACAGAGGTCCCAATACAGAGCCCTGAGGTACTCCACTAACAACATTATCCCACTCTGACTTAACCCCATTTATACTAATTCTCTGTTTCTTTTGGAAAAGCCATGGCCTAAACCAACTTAATATAGCACCCCCAATATCATGATCCTCTATTTTTTAATCAGTCTTTCATGTGGCACTGTATCAAAAGCTTTGCTAAAATCAAGTTACACAACATCACAATCCTTACCACTATCAACTGCCTCTACTATGCTAGAATAAAAGGATAGCAAATTTGTTAAACATGAACGGCCATTTGTAAAACCATGTTGCGACTCATTTATTAATTCATGTTTTTCAAGATGGAGACGAATTGTATTTGCAATTATTGATTCAAGTAACTTTCCAACAATAGACGTTAGGCTAATTGGCCCAAAGTTTGACGCAAGTGATCTATCTCCTTTCTTAAAAATTGGTACCACATTAGCTACCTTCCATGACTCTGGCACTCTGCCTGACTCTATTGATTTATTTAATATGGTAGACAGTAGCTCGGAAAGCTCCTCTTTGCATTCCTTAAGCACCCTGGCAAACACTTCATCCGGCCATGGAGATTTGTTTGGTTTTAGTTTTTCTAATTGTTTAATTACATCCTCCTTGGTAACTATTAACTAGTCAACCTGTCCTCATCCCCACCCACATAGACTTGTTCGGCTGAAGGCATATTGTTAAGTTCTTCTTTAGTAAATACAGATATAAAATATTTGTTAAAAATACTACTCATCTCATTGTCATTATCCGTTATTTGACCTGTCTCAGATTTTAATGTACCTATCCTTTCCCTAGTCTTAGTTCGATATAACCGAAAAAAACTTTGGGATTTGACTTTGCTTGCTCTGCTATGCGAACTTCATAGTTTCTTTTTCCTTTCCTAATCTCTTTTTAAACATTTCTAACCAGTTGTATGAATTCCTGTTCTAAACTGACTTCCCCATTCTTAAACCTTTTGTACCAATCTCTCTTTTTACCTATAAGGTTCTTTAAATTATTTGTTATCCACTGTGGGTCATTAGTGTTCGATCTATTCAATATGTATGGTATACTACGTTCCTGTGCTTTGTTTAATATATTCTTAAATAAGTTATATATTAAATCCACATCAAAATCCCCTTTTACATCACCTATCGCTGGGTTCATGTCTCGCTCCAAGACCGGCCCACACCCCATACCCAAGACTTTCCAATCTATTTGTCCCAAAAAATTTCTTAGGCTATTAAAATCAGCTTTTCGAAAATCTGGCACTTTAACAGAATTTTCTCCTACAGGTCTATTCCATTCTAAGCTAAATCTGATTACTTTGTGATCACTGTTCCCTAGCTCACTCCCTATTTCGATGTCCTTAATTTGTGTTTCCCTGTTAGTTAACACTAAATGTAAAATATTATTTTCCCGCGTTGGTTCCTTAATGTGTTGCGTAAGAAAGCAATCGTCAATTAATTCTAGAAAATCTTCTGCTTCACTATTCCCTGTTTTGTTCACCCAGTTTATTCCAATTAAATTAAAGTCACCCATGACATAAATACTGTTAGATCTAGATGCTCTAGATATTTCATCCCATAGATGCTTTGCTTCCATTCTGTTTAAATTTGGTGGCCTATATATAACTCCTATTATAGTATTATTTGCTTTTTCGTTTAATTCTATCCAAATAGTTTCTGTGTGTGGCTCAGTTTTGATTCCCTCTTTGATACTACATTTCAAATTGTCCAGAACATATATGGCTACTCCACCTCCTCGTCTAATATATCTATCTGTGTGAAATAGTTTAAATCCATTTATTTGACATTCAGCTAATAGTTCTCTATTTTCTACATTCATCCACGTTTCGGTAAGTGCAATAATATCTTTGTTTTCTGTGCAGACAAGAGCATTTAATTCGTTAATTTTATTTTTTAGACTTCTACTGTTAGTGTAAGATACCCTAAGTGAATTGCTATTTTGAGGCCCTTCTCTTTCCATGATCATTTTGCAAATTACTTTCTCACACGAACGCATACTTTTATTACCTCCTTCCTCCAAATCAATTCCCATACCACTATCTACGAACAGTTTAAACAAATAAACACCTCTAACCACTTCTTCCAACGAGTTCGCAACAGCAACTACCCCAGCTCTCGATAGATGCACCCCATCACGAGCATACATTTCATTTCTTCCATAGAAGTGTTCCCCGTTGTCTATGAAAGATATTGCACTTGATTTGCAATATCTTTCCAGCCGGCAATTTCACCAAGTGCCCTCGTAATCCATTCATTTCCCACTCACCACAGCACTCATCTTCCAACACGGCAAAAGAATTTGAAGTCCTTAGGGAATCTGAAGGCGGCCTTGTCAAGATCTTCTTAAGGCCTTTGTCTTTACTACTTTCCACGACGAGGTCTTTTTATTATTGGTCTCCTCATTCGTTTCTTCTCGATGTTTCAGCTGTCGTACAGAGATGCTCTCAGAGTTCCGACTAGATCCATCAGTTCCTTCACTAATCCTTCCATTATTGCTGCAATAATAATAATATTACTACAATTTGCAAATTTGCCGATGATACAAAAATCGGTAGGGAAATTACCACAGAAGAAGACTCACTAACATTACACACAGAAATCACACTAATGTGATGTATCAAATGAACAAATCCACAAGGACCGTGACGAGGATTCGAACCTGCGTCCGGGAGCATCCCAGACACTGCCTCACATCACTTCAAGTTGATCTAAAAAGTGGTTTTGAAATGGTCAAAAGATTGGCAGCTGCAGTTTAATGCTGATAAATGTAAAATTTAAGCTTTGTTAATCTTTCTTCATATGAAAGATTTCTAATTTGGAGAATTAACTTAATTATCCTACGCTGAATTTATATCCATTCCATAGTACGGCGACCAAGACTGAACTGCATAATCTAAATGGGGCCTAACCAGACCAAGATATAGCTGAAGCACAACACCAGGTGTCTTGTTACTAAGGATTCGATTAATAAATCCCAGTGTCCCATTTTCTTATTACGAACGTTCATGCATTGATCCTTTGGTTTTAAATTCTTACTAATCTTAACTCCCAGATCCCTTTCAAAATCCTACTCCGCAATCTCAACACCATCTAGCTCGTATCTTGTAACTCTATCATCATTACCTAGCCTCAAAACTTTACATTTATCAGCATTAAACTGCAGCTGTCAATCTTTTCACCATTTTAAAACCCAATTTAGATCAACTTGAAGTGATAGTGAGTCTTCTGTGGTAATTTCCCTACCGATTTTTGTATCATCGGCAAATTTGCAAATGTTGCTACTCAAACCTGAATCTAAGTCATTTATATATAATAAACACCAGAGGCCCCAAGACAGAGCCTAGAGGCTCTCCTCTTACAACATTTTCCCACTCTGACTTGACTACATTTATACTAACTCTCTGTTTCCTTTGGAATAAGCGAACTGCAGAAGGCCTATTGGCCCATGTAGCCCTATTTATACCCACCCAATCACACTCATATGTAAAAGTTCAACCCACGCTTGAAAGAATCAATGGACATCCCCCCCCCCCCTCCACCACGCAACTCGGCAACTGGTTCCACAAATCAACAACCCTGTTACGGAACTAGTATTTATCCAGGTCTTTCTTAAATCAATGTCTTTTTTCAGTTTATACACATTGTTTTGTGTTCTGTCTTTATTTGAGACTTTTAATACTAGTAATATCCACTTTGTTTTGTCCATTCATTCACTTGCAAGAACATAAAAACGTAAGAATAAAGGTAACTGCGGAATGCCTATTGGCCCATAATAGAGTTACAAGATACGAGCTAGATGGTGTTGATATAGCGAAGTCAGATTGCGAAAGGGATCTGAGAGTTATCATTAGTAAGAATTTAAAACAAAAGGATCCATACATGAATGTTCGTAATAAGGCGAATAGGACACTGGGATTTATTAATCGAAGCGTTAGTAACAAGACACCTGGTGTGGTTCTTCCGCTATATCTTGCTCTGGTTAGGCCCCATTTAGATTATGCAGTTCAGTTTTGGTCACCAGTACTATAGAATTATTATAAATTCACTTGAACGTGTCCAGCGTAGGATGACTAAGTTAATTTTCCCAAATTAAAAATCTTTCATATGAAGAAAGATTAACAAAGCTTGAGGTGTTCTTGGGGTGCTTCTGGGGCTCAGCGTCCCCGCGGCCCGGTCGTCGACCAGTTCTCCTGGTTGCTGGACTGATCAACCAGGCTGTTGGACGCGGCGGCTCACAGCCTGACGTATGAGTCACAGCCGGGTTGATCAGGTATCGAGGTAGCAAGATATATCTAAAGAACAACACCAGGTGTCTTGTTACTAACGCTTCGATTAATAAATCCCAGTGTCCTTTTTGCCTTATTACGTACATTCAGGCATTGATCCTTTTGTTTTAAATTCTTACTAATGATAACTCCCATATCCCGTTCGCAATCCGACTTCGCAATCTCAACACCATTAAGCTCGTATCTTGTAACTCTATCATCATTACCTAGCCTCAGAACCTTACATTTATCAGCATTAAACTGCATCTGCCAATCTTGACAATTTCAAAACCCTATTTAGATAAACTTGAAGTGATAGTGAGTCTTCCTCCGTATTAATTTCCCTACCGATGTTTGTATCATCTGCAAATTTGCAGCTGTTGCTACTCAAACCTGAATCTAAATCACTTATATATATTATAAACAACAGAGGTCCCAATACAGATCCCTGAGGTACTCCACTAACAACATTATCCCACTCTGACTTAACCCCATTTATACTAATTCTCTGTTTCTTTTGGAAAAGCCATGGCCTAAACCAACTTAATATAGCACCCCCAATATCATGATCCTCTATTTTTTTAATCAGTCTTTCATGTGGCACTGTATCAAAAGCTTTGCTAAAATCAAGTTACACAACATCACAATCCTTACCACTATCAACTGCCTCTACTATGCTAGAATAAAAGGATAGCAAATTTGTTAAACATGAACGGCCATTTGTAAAACCATGTTGCGACTCATTTATTAATTTATGTTTTTCAAGATGGAGACGAATTGTATTTGCAATTATTGATTCAAGTAACTTTCCCACAATAGACGTTAGGCTAATTGGCCCGAAAGTTTGACGCAAGTGATCTATCTCCTTTCTTAAAAATTGGGTACCACATTAGCTACCTTCCATGACTCTGGCACTCTGCCTGACTCTATTGATTTATTTAATATGGTAGACAGTAGCTTCGGAAAGCTCCTCTTTGTATTCCTTAAGCACCCTGGCAAACACTTCATCCGGCCATGGGGATTTGTTGGTTTTAGTTTTTCTAATTGTTTAATTACATCCTCCTTGGTAACTACTAAACTAGTCAACCTGTCCTCATCCCCACCCACATAGGACTTGTTCGGCTGAAGGCATATTGTTAAGTTCTTCTTTAGTAAATACAGATATAAAATATTTGTTAAAAATACTACTCATCTCCTTGTCATTATCCGTTATTTGACCTGTCTCAGATTTTATTGTACCTATCCTTTCCCTAGTCTTAGTTCGATATAACTGAAAAAAACTTTGGGATTTGACTTTGCTTGCTCTGCTATGCGAACTTCATAGTTTCTTTTTGCTTTCCTAATCTCTTTTTTAAACATTTCTAACCAGTTGTATGAATTCCTGTTCTAAACTGACTTCCCCATTCTTAAACCTTTGTACCAAGCTCTCTTTTTACCTATAAGGTTCTTTAAATTATTTGTTATCCACTGTGGGTCATTTAGTGTTCGATCTATTCAATATGTATGGTATACTACGTTCCTGTGCTTTGTTTAATATATTCTTAAATAAGTTATATATTAAATCCACATCAAAATCCCCTTTTACATCACCTACCGCTGGGTTCATGTCTCGCTCCAAGACCGGCCCACACCCCATACCCAAGACTTTCCAATCTATTTGTCCCAAAAAAATTCTTAGGCTATTAAAATCAGCTTTTCGAAAATCTGGCACTTTAACAGAATTTTCTCCTACAGGTCTATTCCATTCTAAGCTAAATCTGATTACTTTGTGATCACTGTTCCCTAGCTCACTCCCTATTTCGATGTCCTTAATTTGTGTTTCCCTGTTAGTTAACACTAAATGTAAAATATTATTTTCCCGCGTTGGTTCCTTAATGTGTTGCGTAAGAAAGCAATCGTCAATTAATTCTAGAAAATCTTCTGCTTCACTATTCCCTGTTTTGTTTACCCAGTTTATTCCAATTAAATTAAAGTCACCCCATGACATAAATACTGTTAGATCTAGATGCTCTAGATATTTCATCCCATAGATGCTTTGCTTCCATTCTGTTTAAATTTGGTGGCCTATATATAACTCCTATTATAGTATTATTTGCTTTTTCGTTTAATTCTATCCAAATAGTTTCTGTGTGTGGCTCAGTTTTGATTCCCTCTTTGATACTACATTTCAAATTGTCCAGAACAAATATGGCTACTCCACCTCCTCGTCTAATATATCTATCTGTGTGAAATAGTTTAAATCCATTTATTTGACATTCAGCTAATAGTTCTCTATTTTCTACATTCATCCACGTTTCAGTAAGTGCAATAATATCTTTGTTTTCTGTGCAGACAAGAGCATTTAATTCGTTAATTTTATTTTTTAGACTTCTACTGTTAGTGTAAGATACCCTAAGTGAATTGCTATTTTGAGGCCCTTCTCTTTCCATGATCATTTTGCAAATTACTTTCTCCCACGAACGCATGCTTTTATTACCTCCTTCCTCCAAATCAATTCCCATACCACTATCTACGAACAGTTTAAACAAATAAACACCTCTAACCACTTCTTCCAACGAGTTCGCAACAGCAACTACCCCAGCTCTCGATAGATGCACCCCATCACGAGCATACATTTCATTTCTTCCATAGAAGTGTTCCCCGTTGTCTATGAAAGATATTGCACTTGATTTGCAATATCTTTCCAGCCGGCAATTTCACCAAGTGCCCTCGTAATCCATTCATTTCCCACTCACCACAGCACTCATCTTCCAACACGGCAAAAGAATTTGAAGTCCTTAGGGAATCTGAAGGCGGCCTTGTCAAGATCTTCTTAAGGCCTTTGTTTACTACTTTCCACGACGAGGTCTTTTTATTATTGGTCTCCTCATTCGTTTCTTCTCGATGTTTCAGCTGTCGTACAGAGATGCTCTCAGAGTTCCGACTAGATCCATCAGTTCCTTCACTAATCCTTCCATTATTGCTGCAATAATAATAATATTACTACAATTTGCAAATTTGCCGATGATACAAAAATCGGTAGGGAAATTACCACAGAAGAAGACTCACTAACATTACACACAGAAATCACACTAATGTGATGTAACAAATGAACAAATCCACAAGGACCGTGACGAGGATTCGAACCTGCGTCCGGGAGCATCCCAGACACTGCCTCACATCACTTCAAGTTGATCTAAAAAGTGGTTTTGAAATGGTCAAAAGATTGGCAGCTGCAGTTTAATGCTGATAAATGTAAAATTTAAGCTTTGTTAATCTTTCTTCATATGAAAGATTTCTAATTTGGAGAATTAACTTAATTATCCTACGCTGAATTTATATCCATTCCATAGTACGGCGACCAAGACTGAACTGCATAATCTAAATGGGGCCTAACCAGACCAAGATATAGCTGAAGCACAACACCAGGTGCCTTGTTACTAAGGATTCGATTAATAAATCCCAGTGTCCCATTTTCTTATTACGAACGTTCATGCATTGATCCTTTGGTTTTAAATTCTTACTAATCTTAACTCCCAGATCCCTTTCAAAATCCTACTCCGCAATCTCAACACCATCTAGCTCGTATCTTGTAACTCTATCATCATTACCTAGCCTCAAAACTTTACATTTATCAGCATTAAACTGCAGCTGTCAATCTTTTCACCATTTTAAAACCCAATTTATATCAACTTGAAGTGATAGTGAGTCTTCTGTGGTAATTTCCCTACCGATTTTTGTATCATCGGCAAATTTGCAAATGTTGCTACTCAAACCTGAATCTAAGTCATTTATATATAATAAACACCAGAGGCCCCAAGACAGAGCCTAGAGGCTCTCCTCTTACAACATTTTCCCACTCTGACTTGACTACATTTATACTAACTCTCTGTTTCCTTTGGAATAAGCGAACTGCAGAAGGCCTTTTGGCCCATGTAGCCCTATTTATACCCACCCAATCACACTCATATGTAAAAGTTCAACCCACGCTTGAAAGAATCAATGGACATCCCCCCCCCCTCCACCACGCAACTCGGCAACTGGTTCCACAAATCAACAACCCTGTTACGGAACTAGTATTTATCCAGGTCTTTCTTAAATCAATGTCTTTTTTCAGTTTATACACATTGTTTTGTGTTCTGTCTTCATTTGAGACTTTTAATACTAGTAATATCCATTTTGTTTTGTCCATTCATTCACTTGCAAGAACATAAAAACGTAAGAATAAAGGTAACTGCGGAATGCCTATTGGCCCATACGAAGCAGCTCCTTTTTATAACTACCCAATCCCACTCATATATATTTCCAACCCACACTTGAAACTATCAAGGGACCCCACCTCCACCACGTTACATGGTATTTGGTTTCATAAATCGGTTCTATAAGGTTGTTTACAAGGACGCATGTCGTCCACCCAAAGACCTTCACAGCTTTTCTTGCTCAACTGCTGAGTGTAGCAGTACACAGTTACAGTTACTCCCTCAGTTACTCATTTATTACAGTGCGACCATGTCCCCCCAGGATATGACTTTCCTAACCGTCTTTCTGAAATTATTAACGTCAGAAGGACATAGTGATCTCGTAGCAAGAGGAAGGAAAATTGCTGAAGATGACTGGAATAATAAACCAGAGGATAATCCAACCCTCAGCGAACAACCGTGGCAAATTGTAAGAAACGGAAAGGCAAACAAACGAGGAAGAACCGAAAAAAAGTCCAAAGAAACCAATTTAGAAGCAAACCAGAACCCAAGAGAAGCCCCCAAACCAATGTCAAGTACCATCTTCAAAACCAATAAAGGAAAACTGGAAAAGGATCATCCAGGATCAGATCTTAGAGCCAAACCTGACATTAGAGGCAGATATAACATATCCACAGCTAATCCAGATGAAATTACAAACCTCAGGAATACAGAACACCTAGTTGAACTGAAACCAGAGGAAAAAATCACTAAAATGATAGAACAACATTTCCTGGTTGAAGTTCATGCAAACAGACTCTTAGAATGCCCAAATGTCACAACGGCGGAAAGATGTAAACACAACAATGTAAAAACAAGACAGGTCCTCGTAACAATAAAAGTACCTCGCATCAACACTGAATGTTGGGATCTATGGCCAATTCAGTCTAAGGCTGTACAATCCAGAACCCATGCACTGTTACAGATGTCAGCGCTTCGGCCACTATAAAGATGGCTGCAGAGGCCCGGAACGAATTTACAATAAAATATTCAACGATTCAAAAACAAAGCAAACACTCAGAGCAGTGCTTCTCAAGGACAACATTGATATTGTTCTACTTCAAGAAACACTCACCAGGACTGAAAGAAATATCAATATCCCAGGATATGAAAGTTTCCACTGCCCTATGGCACAAAGTGGCACCAAAGGCATTTCAATTCTAGTAAGAAATCATATCAATGCCACGGCAATCACAGACCTGCCCAACTGTGGCGAGAACGTCGAAATTATGGGAGTTAATCTCACTATGAGGAACTCAATGCTGTCCATCTTCAATGTATACAGGAGCCATAGAGAACGCGACATGGATCTCTCAGCAATCTTTGCAATATCAGTTACTACACCTACTATTATCTCTGGCGACTTCAACCTCATAGTGAATTACTACTTGATTTACCCAGAACCGACGCCAATGGAAGAAATATTGAACACCTTTTCGATGAAGTGCCTGAAATCAGTCTGATTAATTCGACGGAACCAACCCCCACTGGTGGGGGGGGGGGAAAGCTGGTTCTTACATTTGTTTCCAAAAGTATAAATGAGTTGTGTCACTGATCAGTTGATCATGTTCTGACCAGTGACCACTTTGCTACAAAAACAGTTATTAATATAGCACTACCTCCCAGACCTCCAGCTGCCGAGCCCGGATGTTACTTTATTAAAGCATATTGGACGAAGTTTCAGGAATCTCTTGAAACTTGGCACCAGAACCTGACAACACCAAAGAAATGGAAAAAAAATAGAAAAAAGCAATACATAGAGCAGCAAATCACGTCATCCCCAAGAGGAAAACAATTACCCAAAAACATAAGGACCATTGGTATTACTGTGATAGGATCAAAGAGCTACATAACACACTAAATTGTGCACGAAAGAATTTCAGAAGAGATAGAACCAAAGATAATCTAGGAATTCTTAAAGCTGTCCGAGATCATGTGCACGAAGAAACAGCAAAAATCAGAGAAGAAAAATGGCTCAAGTGGTGTGCAGAGCTAAATCAGCATACATCCTTGGGCGACATCTGGAGGCAGATCAACAAGGCCAAAGGAAAATTGCCTCCTGCTCCGCCGCATTATGTTCATCCAGAGCAAGAAGCAGAAAGATTAGCAAACCTAATCTTTCAATTTGCTTCAAGAGCCAGTTCCATTCAACTTCCTCAAGCAACTCTGCCTCACCAGAGACTTCAAGCAGCAAGATGGAAAAAAAATAGATGATGCTTTAGCCTTACCTGACGAACTAGACCAAACTTTCAATCTGAAAGCGCTACAAATAAAACTAAAAATGCAGTTCCAGGCGAGGACCAAATCACTTACAACATGCTAGCCAAGCTAGGATAAAAGGGTGAAGAAGCCTCTTGAATGTCATCAAAAGTGTATGGGTGACCAGAACTCGACCACTCTCTTGGAACAGTGCAGTTATAGTTTCCATTCCAAAACCTAAAGACCCAGGAAATCCAAGAGCCATCTCATTAACAAGCTGTCTGGCCAAAATTGCAGAAAGAATGGATCAAATTGAATCTTAATTTAATTGGCCCTTAATCGAATTGAATGGAAAGCCAATCCACTACACCAAGATATGTTTGCCTACAAAAAAGGTGTTGGAACCACAGAATGCCTTACCTCCCTCGTGGATCAAATCAATGTCAAAGATGGAATCCTTATTTTTCTAGACCTTGAAAAAGCCTTCGAGTTAGCCAGTGCTCCAGCTACACTGTGCTGCCTTCTGGATAAGGAAATCAAAGGACACGCTCTTGCCTTTAAGCCAAACTGCTTAACTATGCAGACGAATTTGTAGTCATCATCAGTGGCAAAGGCGTAAGGAGCCATGCACAAAAATGCCTAGATATTATCAGCAGGGAAGTGGAATGCATAGCAGTGAAAATAAGCAGCAATAAAACAAAAGCAATGGCCGTTAAAATGAGAACTGAAGACATCAGACTCGCAAACAAGGCATGAAATTGAGTGGGGCTACCTCTTTTCAATACTTAGGAGTCATAATAGACAGCCAGTTGAAATTCACTCAAGAAAATGAATATCTTCGGCAAAGTTGTAAAGCCAGAAATTCAGCTTTACATCCCTGCTCGTACATCCCTCAGTGATAACCACTGGGAGAAACTGGAAGTGTCTCAAAATGATGCTCTCAGAACAATGCTGGGAGCACTTATATGAACGCGTAGAGAGAATCTAAGAATGGAAACCAACTTACCAGCATTAGAAAACAGGATCAAACAAAGGATAGCCACCATAACAGCAAAATTTGTTGGAACCACCGCCAGACTGTCAATCAAAGACAGTATACAGATATCGCTTCAGAAAAACCTTCAGTGTAGAACAAGTACATGGATGGATAATCTGGTCAAAGTTCTAGAGAAGTGCAAGTATGTGTGTGTGAAGACCAACATTCGTACCCTAGGGATGCACCTGAGGTCGGACATTCCATCCTCTGTCCGGCTTTTAGGGTATTACGTACGGGTGTACTATGCACGGCAACCACGGACGTGTTTTTGTTGTGGCTTGTTGGGCCATCAGGCTGCCGGGTGTACTGAGGCTGCGGCTGCTCCCGTGAACATTTTCGAGGAAGAGGATTTCCCGCCACTCCCTCTGGAGGTGCACTCCGGGGGTGAGGAGGTGAGTGTCCCGTTGGATGCTGCGGCTCCACCTGCATCGCCTATCCTTCCTTGTTGATTGTTGAGGACCCTCCCTTGAGTTCCGTCTGTGTTGGGTGCTGGGGTGGCGGTGCCGCCTCCTGCTGTGTGCGGTCCAGTTCCACCTGTGGTTGAGGCTGCTGCTGTTCTGCGTCGGGCGGCGGTTCGTCCGGCTGGTGGTGCCCGTGTTTCTGGGTCCGCGTCCGGTCTCTCGTCTTCTGCCTGGCTGATGTTTGGTGACTTCAGTGACTGTGGGTCTTTGGGTGTTGACGTGGATCCGGATGCATCGATGTCTACGCAGATAGTGGTGGCGGAGGTCCATGTGCCTGCTGGTACTGGTGCCCGTGTCTCGGACGTGCCTCCTGTTCTTTCTCCGCCATGGGGCTCTCCTCAGTGGGGTGAGGAGAGCTTCGTCCATATATGGACGAAGTCGAAGCGTGTTTAGATTGGGTCTGGGGCGTCCCAGAATTCTAAAGGGAGATGCTTGGAGATGGAAAATAACAGGTATGTGATCTGAACCTACATCATTACCTGGGAGTATTCTACTGTGAAAGATATTACATTCAACATTCGTCAGTATGATATCAGGTTTTCCTTCATGGTTACCTACAAGGTTTTAAAGTTGGGTCCAAGAAGGTTAAGTTCCTCGCTGTCATGAGGTTATATAATAGTCGACCGCAGTGGGCCCCTCTTGTTGTAGGGAAGGCTCCTCCTCTGAGTCCTCAATGTGGATATCAAAAGACCACATTGTTGAGGATGAGTAATCAGAAGGGGCCGGTGAGGTAGGGATGATTCGTGAGTTGACTGGGTGTTCAGGTTTACCATGATGGTGGCACCCATTCCCATTTATATGTGGGGTAGAAGGGTTATCTCTCACTGCTACTTTGTGCAGTGAGAGATAACTGCTCACTGCTACTTTGTGCTAACTGCTCACTGTTCCATGTGCAGTTCCCATGGGTCAGGTTCCCTGGAAAGTATGTCCACTGATTTCCTGTTTATTTGCTTTATGTAGTGCTGTGTGCCCCTCTGGCGTTTTGTTTGCCCTGTTGTGTTATGTACTCGTGCCTCTCCCTTTGTTTGTTGCGAGGCCGGTGGTTTGGTGAGTATTCATGTTTGTGTTTGTTGTTACTATGCCCTGTGTGTTATATTTTCCTTACATGTGTTATATTTCATGTTGTACGTCATGATGTGCTTTGTTGTCGGTCCTTCCGGCCGGTGCTTCTGTTTAATTTGTTCCATATATAATTATGTTTCTTGTCGTTATTTGCTTGCATTGATTGCTTGTTAACAAGTTAAATTTAAATTTAACTTGCAAGCAAGCATTTAAGTTAACGGAATTGTTTAAATTCCGTAACACACACGACACTTAAATGGCAGCAATAACTCGTAAGTCAAATAATTACCTCAACTTGAAAGTCAAACATTCGGTGAGTTATTAATTACTGAGTAAAACACCTATTAATTCAGACGAGTATTTATAAAGCCTACTATAAAGTATTTTAAATAACCTCATATGATATGTGACATTGAGCTCATTTATGTAAATTTTCTGAAACTTTCAAATGTTTTGTGAATAATCTTCCAGGCAAATGCTCCAACTTTGTCTAAATGATACAGTGTAACCTGAAAAAACATAAAAAATAGTTATATAATTGAACATTGAAAACTTCAGATTTTGAAATCAGCTGCCAAAATATAAATATCACCAACTGTTCATTTGGTGATATTATGCTCTCTATTATGCTGTTATTATGTATATGATCCTAATTTTCAAATTTAAAGTATAGTTTTCAGTATAGTTTACTGTAAATGTACTGAATATTACTATTACTGTAAATAGTAATTACTATTTACTGTAAATGTACTGAATAATACTATTCAGATCATATACTGAATGTTATGTAAAATTATATTCAGGATCTGAATAGTTAAATTAATAGGACCTAATTTAGGATCATATACTGAATAGTATATGATCCTAATTTTCATAAACTTAGAGTATAGGTTTTCAGTATAGTTTACTGTAAAAAATCAACATTTCACTGGAAATTTTCAAAAATTTCGAAAAAAAAAATTATAACTCCTAACGTTTTTACTTCTAGAATTTATATAAAATCGGGATTTTACATAAATTCTAAATTTACATAAAATAGGGATTGTTGAACAGAAATGTGCACACTATATGTAAAGATGGTGAGAATCGGTCAGAAACTAGATTTTTGGATACTGCAGTAAGTTGAAATTCTAGTTATAGATATAATTGAAGTTGAAGGTACTGACAATGAACAAGGCAGTTCAAATTAATGAATTTACTTGTATGTTGTAATAAACATTGTTTGGCATTCGTACTCAAGTATGTGAAAGTTGTAGACATACGTGTGTAGAAATGAAGTCCAGGAAAAATACAACCCGTTCCGCAAATTTAATAAGTCAATATTGCTTATTAGTTGCGTGCATAGGTGACATACTAAACATAATAGTTTCCCTTGAAAAGATTCATAGAAAACACCGACCTTACCTAACCTACTTAGTATGTTAAAATAAGCATCTTATAGCTTCGTAATTACAATTGTTACTTAACCTATTATAGGTATAGGTTAGGTAATAATTGTAATTACGAAGCAATAAGATGCTTATCTTAACATACTAAGTAGGTTAGGTAAGGTCGGTGTTTTCTATGAAGCTTTTCAAGGGAAACTATTATGTTAAGTATGTCACCTATGCACATATTTATAAGTCAATATTGACTTATTAAATTTGCGAGAACGGGTTGCAAAATAACCCCCTGAAAAACAAAATATTGGGATAATTATAATGATTTGGGAATATATTTAGGGTATACATTATATACCAACAGAGTTCGAAAGCTACTCCAAATAAATTTAATCAATCTATTTCCACACCAAAGTGGAACAAGGAAAAGTGGGAACATATGCAGTGTAGTCTCCAACTACACCTCCATCAACAGATGGCGTTGTCAGTGTCACACCTCCATCAACAGATGGCGTCGTCACTGTCGCACCTTCCAGTCAGTTACCATGACTCATCAGATTGCGCCATTTTTTTCACACATCCTTCATGAAATGGTATCGTCATGTTCACACCTTCAACAGATGGCCTAGTCATTTTCACACCTTCCTCACAGATTGCTTCGTCATTTTCACACACCCCTCAACAGATGATTTCATCATTGTCACACCTCCCTTAACGGATTGTGTCTTCATTGTTAAACCTCCCTCAACAGGTGACGTCGTCAGGTTGTAAGCATTAAATGCTTCAGTAGTGACAGATTCGAGAGGGAAGATTGTAGATCTGCATCCATCCTCGAGAGGGCAGAGTATGCTTTAAAAGTGACGGAGAGTCAGGAGGGGTGGGCACTGAATGTTTCTATAGTGACGTAGAGTCTAGAGAGCAGGTTGTAGGTACTGAATGCTTCAGTAGCGACGGAGTAGGGAGCACTTCTCTGGGGGCTTTGTCCCTCTTCGGCCAGCAAATTTACTGATACATATTTTGTTATCCGAAGCAAAACTTCTTAGTGCTACCAGTTGAATTTGATACTTAAAATTCGATCAAAATACAAGAAATATCAGATAACAGTTGTCATAAAAAGTGGATACAAATAATCACAATATATAATTTCTTTCGTCTGCATATTTATTAATACAGTTTACATATTTCAGCAGAGCTTAGACAGATCCACACACCCGTCCTACTAGGGCACCTTATTTAATTCAACACCTCTAAAGGATGTGGATCTGAAGGATGGCTTCAAGTAGTATCCACTGCATGTTGACATAAATCCTAATGCTACTGGAATCAAAAGCTCTGATCAAAAGTCTTCTTTTTACTATTTTTTTGGCTTTATATATTGTATTAATATTATTCTTGATGTTAGACATTTGCTTTAAGAGGGTGAATTTAACATTTATTGATGACAAAGTCTGTTCAAGTCAAGACAAAGTTCAAGTCTGGTGTCCGTATTGGACACCTCGTGTTCCTGTTACTTGAACTAACAAATGGACAAAACTAAACGTCGTTGAACTAATAATGTCCGTTTCTACTATATTAACCAGTACAAAGCATGGTTCAACCAACTCAATCTAGGTTCTACCAAGGAAGTTTCTTGGCCTTGGCAATTTTTTCAATTTTCTTGGCGTCTTTTTGATGCAGAGATCGAAGTTCAGAAACATCCCCCTCTAGCTTCTGTCACTGAGCTTCCATTGGTACCCCCTCAGTCTCTTTTTCAGCACCTTTCCTTGCTGTTTGTCATTATTCTTCTCGGCTCCATCTTCTCCCTTATTCTTTTCACCATCATTCTCCTGTTCTTTTTTGTCCTCTGTTGCTTCACCCCTAAGCATATCCTGGTGGCATTCTGGGTGGAAGTTGACTCCATCAACTTGGATAGCATTGTTATACCTCCATTCCTCTGCCTCCTGATGGAAGATCTGAGAGAAGGTCTCGTGGCAGCAAGGACACATTCCCAACGTCAAGTCCGAAGAAACAGTCACACTCGGTTGTTCTGCATCCTCCGCTTGTACGGCCTCATCCATGCGCTCACATTCAAAAATACTCGACACACTTTTTTCTACATCTTTATTCATTTCTTCATATAGTAACCAATCATCAACAGAAAGTATAACCCTCGTGTATTTGCTGTCTTTGTTGACTGTCGTTGACGTCTGTTCTCACTGAAATGCCAATCTAAGTGATGCGAGTACTGCATGGTCTGTTCAGGAGGATATCGCACTCCACATGACGAACACTGCATCCCACGGTATAGGCTCAATTACCCACTTTCTTCGTCTTCGGAGATGTTCTATGTTGAACATTGATTCAAATGATATCAGTTCAGCTTCCTCTCTCTCTTTATCATCTCCTTTCTTCTTTTCTAATTCCTCTTTCTTATCGTTTCCTTTGTCGTGTGTTTTTGCATAGATGAGGCCAGTTCGAGTCAGATTATCAAATAATGTGTTAATGTCAAGAGGCATAGTTGGGAGTGGCTGTGATAGTTTATTCAAGTTTGAAGGTAACTGACTGGTCATACACGAGCCTGGGCTTGCATTGGGAGGCGAATGGCTCATGTTCTCAAGAATAACAGGTGCGTCTAATCCTTTTGGTTGATTCATTTGACTTTCCATGCATGTTAATGTCATTGCCCCACTCAGTGCAGGAATCGCTGCATGAGCCCCGAACACCATGGCACCAGGGTCATGTACTTGAGGCGGTGGGCCGTTAGGTGGACCCTGGCGTTGGGTCCCATGAGGATGCTGGCCGTGAAGTTGAGGTCTATGTTGTGTCATCTCTAGCGAATTTGATCTACGGTTAGGCGTCATTGTACGCTTTACAATTACATCGAGATCCGTACTATCTGTCAGTGTTGAAATTTTCTGTCCTTCAGGTTCCATCCCTCGTATTAACACGTGCCCCGGATTGATGCCTTGAGGTAGTGATGAGAAACGCAGGAAACGCCTGTAACCACGCACGCTGATGCCAAGGGGAAACCCACCAAATTTGACTGGGAACCTGATATTATTTATGGTTACAGACCTGAGTGCATCAACAAACTGAATAACATATGGTTTGTCGTCAATGTTGAAACGTTGCGGCTTGGCATCCAAGAAGAGGTCAACTACTTTTGTTTCATTGATCATAAGCTGAATTTTACCCGCCAAGAATTCAGTATTTCTAACAGGTCCTATATTTACATTTGGGGGCTTTCCAGCGAGGCTGACGGAGTGAAGCTGACCGGCCAGCGGAACTGTAATGGCTTTCCCACCAATGAAACACTGGTGGCCTCTACCGTCGAGCATCAGCTCTTGGGTTGGCACTCCAAGTTTCACGAGGTAGCTTGCTCCAGCAATTGTGATTTCCTTATAATGGTCCCTTGTTCTAATGGGCAGCATAAACTTTCCTTCGTCAAGTACAATGTTACAGGATCCCTCCCCAAACGTCAATATACGAGGGTCATTCCAGTCTAGGAGAATCACGGCATTCTCTCCATAGGTACGGATCTCTCGTGGAATGCCATCAATATCGATTGTTCTTGTTTCAGCATCATGAGCTACAGCCTTCAGGGTCTCTTCGGTAACAAACGGTAGATCTGGCTCACCAGTCCACTCACCCTCCAGTATGGCACCTTTAGAGGCCCAACCACGACCACCTTGCTTATAGCCAACCCTTCTCCTGATGCCTCGTCCTCTTCTCCAACTTTCATCTTTGCCTTCTGGACCTCCTCTTTTTATATCTGGCGCTGCAGGAGGAGCATCATACCATATCAAAGTCTCTCGGCCACCTCTTATTTCCTGAGCGAAGCTTAAGTGATTTTCACGTCTTTGTCTAGAGCCAGGAACAGCAGCATTTATATCTTGACCACGACCTGATAATGAACTTTCCATTTCAAATGGGACCAGTTTCTTTTAGGGTAAGAAAAGTAGATTTTCGGATGTGCTCAGGTGTTTCTCCTGCCTGAGTTGTCATCAGAATGCCAAAATTCTGAGGTCTGGCGTTTTATACCTTACGTATCAACACATCGAATCGTATTATATCCTAATAAGGTGAAGAATTAGGGGTAACATGATTGTTGTGTACAAGTGGATGAATTGACATAACAAAGGGGACATAAATAATGTGTTAAAAGTATCAACACAAGACAGAACTCGAAACAATGGGTGTAAACAATGGATTAGTTTAGATTTAGTAAAGGCCTGAGTACATGGGTAGGAGTAGATTTAGTAAGACCTGGGTAAGAGGGTTGTTGAATTTGGTTACCCAATTACCGCGTAACATAATAGAAATAGGGATTCCTTGATTATTTAAAGCATTTGTTAGACATATATATGAATGAGATTGGGTGGATATAAATAGAAAATAAGAATATAAGAACAAAGGTAACTGTAAAAGGCCTATTGGCCCATACGAGGCAGCTCCTATTTATAACCACCCAATCACACTCATATACATGTCCAACCCACGATTAAACCAATCCAGGGGTCCCCTCCTTTCGTGGTTGGTTCCACAAATCAACAACCATGTTACCGAACAAGTATTTACCCAAGTCTTTCCTAAATCTAAACTTATCCAATTTATATCCATTATTTCGCGTTCTGTCTTGTGTTGTTACTTAAAATACTTCATTAATATCCCCTATGTTATAAACATTCATCCAATTGTAAACCTCTATAATGTCACCCGTAACTCTTTGCCTTTCCAGTGAATGCAATTTAAGTTTTGTTAATCTTTCTTCATATGAAAGATTTCTAAATTGGGGAATTAACTTGGTCATCCTACGCTGGACATGTTCAGGTGAATTTATATCCATTCAATATAAACGTTTTGTTACTGCAACCAAAACTGAAACTGCATAATCTAACCAGATTATGCAGTTCTAACCAGAGCAAGATACAGCTTAAGAACAACACCAGGTGTCTTGTTACCTTGGAAGAAATGAAATGTATGCTCGTGATGGGGTGCATCTATCGAGAGCTGGGGTTGTTGCTGTTGCGAACTCGCTAGAAGAAGTGGTTAGAGGTGTTTGTTTGGGTTTAAACTGTTAGTAGATAGAGGTATGGGAATTGATTTGGAGGAAGGAGGTAATAAAAGTATGTGTTTGTGGGAGAAAGGAATTGGCAAAACGATCAGGGAAAGAGAAGGTCCGCAAAATAACAATTCACTTAGGGTATATTACACTAACAGTAGAAGTCTAAGAAATAAAATTAACGAATTAAATGCTCTTGTCTGCACAGAAAAAATAGATATTATTGCACTTACCGAAACGTGGATGAATGTAGAAAATAGAGAACTATTAGCTGAATATCAAATATATGGATTTAAACTATTTCACACAGATAGATATATTAGACGAGGAGGTGGAGTAGCCATATATGTTAGGGACAATTTGAAATGTAGTCTCAAAGAGGGAATCAAAACAGAGCCACACACAGAAACTATTTGGATTGAATTAAACGAAAAAGCTAATAATATTATAATAGGAGTAATATATAGGCCACCAAATTTAGACAGAATGGAAGCAAAGCATCTATGGGATGAAATATCTAGAGCATCTAGATCTAACAGTATTTATGTCATGGGTGACTTTAATTTTAGCGGAATAAACTGGTTGAACAAAACAGGGAATAGTGAAGCAGAAGATTTTCTAGAATTAATTGACGATTGCTTTCTTACGCAACACATTAAGGAACCAACACGGGAAAATAATATTTTAGATTTAGTGTTAACTAACAGGGAAACGCAAATTAATGACATCGAAATAGGGAGTGAGCTAGGGAGCAGTGATCACAAAGAATCAGATTTAGCATAGAATGGAATAGACCAGTAGGAGAAAATTCTGTTAAAGTGCCAGATTTTCGAAAAGCTGATTTTAATAGCCTAAGAAATTTTTTGGGTCAAATTGATTGGAAAGGCTTGGGTATGGGGTGTGGGCCGGTCTTGGAGCGAGACATGAACCCAGCGATAGGTGACTTAAATGGGATTTCGATGTGGATTCAATATATAACTTATTTAAGAATATTCTAAACAAAGCACAGGAACGTAGTATACCATACAAATTGAATAGATCGTATACTAATGACCCAAAGTGGATAACAAAGAATTTGAAGAACCTTATAGGTAAAAAGAGAGCTTGGTACAAAAGGATTAAAAATGGGGGAGGTCACTTTAGAACAGGAATTCGTACAACTGGTTAGAAATGTTAAAAAAGAGATAAGGAAAGCAAAAAGAAACTATGAAGTTCGCATAGCAGGGCAAGCAAAGACAAATCCTAAAGGGTTTTTTCAGTTATATCGTACTAAGACTAGGGAAAGGATAGGTCCATTAAAAACTGAGACAGGTCAAATAACAGATAGTGATGAAGAGATGAGTAGTATTTTTAATAAATATTTTGTATCTGTATTTACTAAAGAGGAACTTAACAATATGCCTTCAGCCGAACAAGTCTATGTGGGTGGGGACGAGGACAGGTTGACGAGTTTAGCAGTTACCAGGGAGGATGTTCTTAAACAAATAGTAAAACTCAAACCAAACAAATCCCCAGGGCCGGATGAAGTGTTTGCTAGGGTGCTTAAAGAATGCAAAGAGGAGCTTTGTGACCCACTGTCAACCATATTAATAAATCAATAGAGTCAGGCAGAGTGCCAGAGTTTTGGAAAGTTGCTAATGTGATACCAGTTTTTAAGAAAGGAGATAGATCACTTGCGTCTAACTATCGACCAATTAGCCTAACGTCTATTGTGGGAAAGTTACTCGAATCTATAATAGCAAATAAAATTCGTCTTCATCTTGAAAAACATAAATTAATAATTGAGTCGCAACATGGTTTTATAAATGGCCGTTCATGTTTAACAAATTTGTTATCTTTTTATTCTAGCATTGTTGAGGCAGTTGATAGTGGTAAGGATTGCGATGTTGTATACCTTGACTTTAGCAAAGCTTTTGATACAGTGCCACATGAAAGACTGATAAAAAAATAGAGTCTCATGGTATTGGGGGTGCTATATTAAGCTGGATTAGGGCATGGCTATACCAAAGGAAACAGAGAGTTAGTATAAATGGAATCAAGTCAGAGTGGGAAAATGTTGTAAGTGGAGTGCCTCAAGGCTCTGTCCTGGGACCTCTGTTGTTTATAATATATATAAATGATTTAGATTCAGGTTTGAGTAGCAACATTTGCAAATTTGCCGATGATACGAAAATCGGTAGGGTAATTAATTCGGAGGAGGACTCACTATCACTTCAAGTTGATCTAGATAGGGTTTTGAAATGGTCAAAGGATTGGCAGATGCAGTTTAATGCTGATAAATGTAAAGTTCTGAGGTTAGGTAATGATGATAGAGTTACAAGATACGAGCTAGATGGTGTTGTGATTGCGAAGTCGGATTGCGAAAGGGATCTGGGAGTTATGATTAGTAAGAATTTAAAACAAAAGGATCAATGCATAAATGTTCGTAATAAGGCAAATCGGACACTTGGATTTATTAATCGCAGCGTTAGTAACAAGACACCTGGTGTGGTTCTCAAGCTATATCTTGCTCTAGTTAGGCCCCATTTAGATTATGCAGTTCAGTTTTGGTCGCCATATTATAGAATGGATATAAATTCACTTGAACGTGTCCAGCGTAGGATGACTAAGTTAATTCCCCAAATTAGAAATCTTTCATATGAAGAAAGATTAACAAAGCTTAAGTTGCATTCACTGGAAAGGCGAAGAGTTAGGGGTGACATGATAGAGGTTTACAAGTGGATGAATGGACATAACCGGGGGGATATTAATAGGGTATTAAAAGTATCAACACAGGACAGAACACGAAACAATGGATATAAATTGGATAAGTTTAGATTTAGGAAAGACTTGGGTAAATACTGGTTCAGTAACAGGGTTGTTGATTTGTGGAACCAATTGCCGCGTAACATTGTGGAGGTGGGGTCCCTCGATTGTTTCAAGCACGGGTTGGACAAGTATATGAGTGGGATTGGGTGGTTATAGAATAGGAGCTGCCTCGTATGGGCCAATAGGCCTTCTGCAGTTACCTTTGTTCTTATGTTCTTATGTTCTTATGTTACTAACGCTTCGATTAATAAATCCCAGTGTCCTATTTGCCTTATTACGAACATTCATGCATTGATCCTTTGGTTTTAAATTCTTACAAATCATAACTCCCAGATCCCTTTCGCAATCCGACTTCGCAATCTCAACACCATCTAGCGCGAATCTTGTAACTCATCATTACCTAGCCTAAGAACTTTACATTTATCAGCATTAAACTGCATCTGCCAATCTTTTGACCAATTCAAAACCCTATTTAGATCAACTTGAAGTGATAGTGAGTCTTCTTCCGTGTTAATTTCCCTACCGCTTTTTGTATCATCTGTAAATTTGCAAATGTTGCTACTCAAACCTGAATCTTTATCATTTATAGTAGAACTAGTTAGGAGCAAGGGAGGAATCCCGATCATATGTGGCAATCTTCCACGGAAGAGCGTTGGTAATGAATGGTTGTCGAGGGCACTTGGTGTCAATTACCTGCTTGAAAGATATTGCAAAAGAAATGCAATATCTTTCATATACAACTGGGAACCCTTCAAAGGAAGAAGTGAAAAGAATGCTAGTGATGGGGTGCATCTATCGTGGGCTGGGGTTGTTGCTGTTGCGAACTCGTTGGAACCAGTGATTAGAGGCATTTGTTTGGGTTTAAACTGTTAGTAGACAGTGGTATGGGAATTGATAGGGAAGAAGGAGGTAATAAAAGTATGTGTTTGTTGGAGAAAAAAATTGGCAAAATGATCAGGGAAAGAGAAGGGTCTCAAAATAACAATTTACTTAAGGTATATTACACTAACAGTAGAAGCCTAAGAAACAAAATAAACGAGTTAAATGCTCTTGCCTGTACAGAAAATTTAGATATTATTACACTTACCGAAATGTGGATGAATGTAGAAAATAGAGAACTATTAGCTGAATATCAAATAAATAGATTTAAACTATTTCACACAGATGGATATTAGACGAGGAGGGGGAGTACCCATATATGTTAGGGACAATTTGAAATATAGTCTCAAAGAGGGAATCAAAACTGAGCCACATAAGAGCATAAGAACATACGAACAAAGGTAACTGCAGAAGGCCTATTGGCCCATACGAGGCAGCTCCTATTTATAACCCCCCCAATCCCACTCATATACATGTCCAACCCACGCTCGAAACAATCAAGGGACCCCACTTCCACCACGTTACGTGGCAATTGGTTCCACAATTTAGCAACCCTGCTACTAAGCCAGTATTTACCCAAGTATTTCCTAAATCTAAACTTTCCAATTTATACCCATTGTTTCGTGTTCTGTCTTTTCCATACGAGGCAGCACCTATTGGCCCATACGAGGCAGCTGCTATTGGTCCATACGAGGCAGCTGCTATTGGCCCATATGAAGTAGCTCCTATTGGTCCATACGAGGCAGCTGCTATTGGCCCATACGAGGCAGCTGCTATTAGCCTATACGAGGCAGCTGCTATTGGTCCATACTAGGCAGCTCCTATTGGGCCATACGAGGCAGCTCCTATTGGTCCATACGAGGCAGCTGCTATTGGCCCATACGAGGCAGCTTCTATTAAGAACAAAAGAACAAAGGCTTTGTTGTTTTGACTGGGTTTTAAAATGGTCAAAAGATTGGCAGATGCAGTTTAATGCTAATAAATGTAAAGTTCTGGGGCTAGGTAATGATGATAGGGTTACAAGATACGAGCTAGATGGTGTTGAGATTGCGAAGTCGGATTGCGAAAGGGATATGGGAGTTATGATTAGTAAGAATTTAAAACAAAAGGATCAATGAATGAATGTTCGTAATAAGGCAAATAGGACACTGGGATTTATTATTCGAAGCGTTAGTAACAAGACCTGGTGTTGTTCTTCAGCTATATCTTGCTCTGGTTAGGCCCCATTTAGATTATGCAATTCAGTTTTGGTAGCCATACTATAGAATGGATATATGATCACTAGAAAATGCCCAGCGTAGGATGACTAAGTTAATTCCCCAAATTAGAAATCTTTCATATAAAGAAAGATTAACCAACCTTAACTTGTATTCACTGGAAAGGCGAAGAGTTAGGGGTGACATGATAGAGGATTACAAGTGGATGAATGGATATAACAAAGGGGATAATTATAAGTTTTAAAAGTATCAACACAAGACAGAACACGAAACAACGGGTATAAATTGGATAAGTTTAGATTTAGGAAAGACTTGGGTAAATACTGGTTTGGTAACAGGGTTGTTGATTTGTGGAACCAATTACCGCTTAATGTGGTGGACGGGGGTCTCTCGATTGTTTCAAGCGTGGGTTGGACATGTTAATGAGTGGGATTGGGAGGGTATAGATAGGAGCTGCCTCGTATGGGCCAATAGGCCTTCTGCAGTTACCTAGTTCTTATGTTCTTATGTATGTATGTTTTATCTTTTTATTCCAGCATAGTTGAGGCAGTTGATAATGGTAAGGATTGTGATGTTGTGTACCACAAATTTTGCAAAGCTTTTGACACAGTGCCACTTGAAAGACCTCTATTAAAAAAATAGAGGCTCATGTTATTGGGGGTGCTATATTAATTTGGATTAGGGCATGGCTATTCCAAAGGAAACAGAGAGTTAGTATAAATGGGGTTAAGTAGGGTTTTGAAATGGTCAAAAGATTGGCAGATGCAGTTTAATGCTGATAAATGTAAAGTTCTGAGGCTAGGTAATGATAATAGAGTTACAAGATACGAGCTAGATGGTGTTGATATAGCGAAGTCAGATTGCGAAAGGGATCTGAGATTTATCATTAGTAAGAATTTAAAACAAAAGGATCCATACATGAATGTTCGTAATAAGGCGAATAGGACACTGGGATTTATTAATCGAAGCGTTAGTAACAAGACACCTGGTGTGGTTCTTCCGCTATATCTTGCTCTGGTTTGGCCCCATTTAGATTATGCAGTTCAGTTTTGGTCGCCGTACTATAGAATTATTATAAATTCACTTGAACGTGTCCAGCGTAGGATGACTAAGTTAATTTCCCAAATTAAAAATCTTTCATATGAAGAAAGATTAACAAAGCTTGAGGTGTTCTTGGGGTGCTTCCGGGGCTCAGCGTCCCCGCGGCCCGGTCGTCGACCAGTTCTCCTGGTTGCTGGACTGATCAACCAGGCTGTTGGACGCGGCGGCTCACAGCCTGACGTATGAGTCACAGCCGGGTTGATCAGGTATCGAGGTAGCAAGATATATCTAAAGAACAACACCAGGTGTCTTGTTACTAACGCTTCCATTAATAAATCCCAGTGTCCTTTTTGCCTTATTACGTACATTCAGGCATTGATCCTTTTGTTTTAAATTCTTACTAATGATAACTCCCATATCCCGTTCGCAATCCGACTTCGCAATCTCAACACCATTAAGCTCGTATCTTGTAACTCTATCATCATTACCTAGCCTCAGAACCTTACATTTATCAGCATTAGACTGCATCTGCCAATCTTTGACAATTTCAAAACCCTATTTAGATAAACTTGAAGTGATAGTGAGTCTTCCTCCGTATTAATTTCCCTACCGATGTTTGTATCATCTGCAAATTTGCAGCTGTTGCTACTCAAACCTGAATCTAAATCACTTATATATATTATAAATAACAGAGGTCCCAATACAGAGCCCTGAGGTACTCCACTAACAACATTATCCCACTCTGACTTAACCCCATTTATACTAATTCTCTGTTTCTTTTGGAAAAGCCATGGCCTAAACCAACTTAATATAGCACCCCCAATATCATGATCCTCTATTTTTTTAATCAGTCTTTCATGTGGCACTGTATCAAAAGCTTTGCTAAAATCAAGTTACACAACATCACAATCCTTACCACTATCAACTGCCTCTACTATGCTAGAATAAAAGGATAGCAAATTTGTTAAACATGAACGGCCATTTGTAAAACCATGTTGCGACTCATTTATTAATTCATGTTTTTCAAGATGGAGACGAATTGTATTTGCAATTATTGATTCAAGTAACTTTCCAACAATAGACGTTAGGCTAATTGGCCCAAAGTTTGACGCAAGTGATCTATCTCCTTTCTTAAAAATTGGTACCACATTAGCTACCTTCCATGACTCTGGCACTCTGCCTGACTCTATTGATTTATTTAATATGGTAGACAGTAGCTCGGAAAGCTCCTCTTTGCATTCCTTAAGCACCCTGGCAAACACTTCATCCGGCCATGGAGATTTGTTTGGTTTTAGTTTTTCTAATTGTTTAATTACATCCTCCTTGGTAACTATTAACTAGTCAACCTGTCCTCATCCCCACCCACATAGACTTGTTCGGCTGAAGGCATATTGTTAAGTTCTTCTTTAGTAAATACAGATATAAAATATTTGTTAAAAATACTACTCATCTCATTGTCATTATCCGTTATTTGACCTGTCTCAGATTTTAATGTACCTATCCTTTCCCTAGTCTTAGTTCGATATAACCGAAAAAAACTTTGGGATTTGACTTTGCTTGCTCTGCTATGCGAACTTCATAGTTTCTTTTTCCTTTCCTAATCTCTTTTTAAACATTTCTAACCAGTTGTATGAATTCCTGTTCTAAACTGACTTCCCCATTCTTAAACCTTTTGTACCAATCTCTCTTTTTACCTATAAGGTTCTTTAAATTATTTGTTATCCACTGTGGGTCATTAGTGTTCGATCTATTCAATATGTATGGTATACTACGTTCCTGTGCTTTGTTTAATATATTCTTAAATAAGTTATATATTAAATCCACATCAAAATCCCCTTTTACATCACCTATCGCTGGGTTCATGTCTCGCTCCAAGACCGGCCCACACCCCATACCCAAGACTTTCCAATCTATTTGTCCCAAAAAATTTCTTAGGCTATTAAAATCAGCTTTTCGAAAATCTGGCACTTTAACAGAATTTTCTCCTACAGGTCTATTCCATTCTAAGCTAAATCTGATTACTTTGTGATCACTGTTCCCTAGCTCACTCCCTATTTCGATGTCCTTAATTTGTGTTTCCCTGTTAGTTAACACTAAATGTAAAATATTATTTTCCCGCGTTGGTTCCTTAATGTGTTGCGTAAGAAAGCAATCGTCAATTAATTCTAGAAAATCTTCTGCTTCACTATTCCCTGTTTTGTTCACCCAGTTTATTCCAATTAAATTAAAGTCACCCATGACATAAATACTGTTAGATCTAGATGCTCTAGATATTTCATCCCATAGATGCTTTGCTTCCATTCTGTTTAAATTTGGTGGCCTATATATAACTCCTATTATAGTATTATTTGCTTTTTCGTTTAATTCTATCCAAATAGTTTCTGTGTGTGGCTCAGTTTTGATTCCCTCTTTGATACTACATTTCAAATTGTCCAGAACATATATGGCTACTCCACCTCCTCGTCTAATATATCTATCTGTGTGAAATAGTTTAAATCCATTTATTTGACATTCAGCTAATAGTTCTCTATTTTCTACATTCATCCACGTTTCGGTAAGTGCAATAATATCTTTGTTTTCTGTGCAGACAAGAGCATTTAATTCGTTAATTTTATTTTTTAGACTTCTACTGTTAGTGTAAGATACCCTAAGTGAATTGCTATTTTGAGGCCCTTCTCTTTCCATGATCATTTTGCAAATTACTTTCTCACACGAACGCATACTTTTATTACCTCCTTCCTCCAAATCAATTCCCATACCACTATCTACGAACAGTTTAAACAAATAAACACCTCTAACCACTTCTTCCAACGAGTTCGCAACAGCAACTACCCCAGCTCTCGATAGATGCACCCCATCACGAGCATACATTTCATTTCTTCCATAGAAGTGTTCCCCGTTGTCTATGAAAGATATTGCACTTGATTTGCAATATCTTTCCAGCCGGCAATTTCACCAAGTGCCCTCGTAATCCATTCATTTCCCACTCACCACAGCACTCATCTTCCAACACGGCAAAAGAATTTGAAGTCCTTAGGGAATCTGAAGGCGGCCTTGTCAAGATCTTCTTAAGGCCTTTGTCTTTACTACTTTCCACGACGAGGTCTTTTTATTATTGGTCTCCTCATTCGTTTCTTCTCGATGTTTCAGCTGTCGTACAGAGATGCTCTCAGAGTTCCGACTAGATCCATCAGTTCCTTCACTAATCCTTCCATTATTGCTGCAATAATAATAATATTACTACAATTTGCAAATTTGCCGATGATACAAAAATCGGTAGGGAAATTACCACAGAAGAAGACTCACTAACATTACACACAGAAATCACACTAATGTGATGTATCAAATGAACAAATCCACAAGGACCGTGACGAGGATTCGAACCTGCGTCCGGGAGCATCCCAGACACTGCCTCACATCACTTCAAGTTGATCTAAAAAGTGGTTTTGAAATGGTCAAAAGATTGGCAGCTGCAGTTTAATGCTGATAAATGTAAAATTTAAGCTTTGTTAATCTTTCTTCATATGAAAGATTTCTAATTTGGAGAATTAACTTAATTATCCTACGCTGAATTTATATCCATTCCATAGTACGGCGACCAAGACTGAACTGCATAATCTAAATGGGGCCTAACCAGACCAAGATATAGCTGAAGCACAACACCAGGTGTCTTGTTACTAAGGATTCGATTAATAAATCCCAGTGTCCCATTTTCTTATTACGAACGTTCATGCATTGATCCTTTGGTTTTAAATTCTTACTAATCTTAACTCCCAGATCCCTTTCAAAATCCTACTCCGCAATCTCAACACCATCTAGCTCGTATCTTGTAACTCTATCATCATTACCTAGCCTCAAAACTTTACATTTATCAGCATTAAACTGCAGCTGTCAATCTTTTCACCATTTTAAAACCCAATTTAGATCAACTTGAAGTGATAGTGAGTCTTCTGTGGTAATTTCCCTACCGATTTTTGTATCATCGGCAAATTTGCAAATGTTGCTACTCAAACCTGAATCTAAGTCATTTATATATAATAAACACCAGAGGCCCCAAGACAGAGCCTAGAGGCTCTCCTCTTACAACATTTTCCCACTCTGACTTGACTACATTTATACTAACTCTCTGTTTCCTTTGGAATAAGCGAACTGCAGAAGGCCTATTGGCCCATGTAGCCCTATTTATACCCACCCAATCACACTCATATGTAAAAGTTCAACCCACGCTTGAAAGAATCAATGGACATCCCCCCCCCCCCCTCCACCACGCAACTCGGCAACTGGTTCCACAAATCAACAACCCTGTTACGGAACTAGTATTTATCCAGGTCTTTCTTAAATCAATGTCTTTTTTCAGTTTATACACATTGTTTTGTGTTCTGTCTTTATTTGAGACTTTTAATACTAGTAATATCCACTTTGTTTTGTCCATTCATTCACTTGCAAGAACATAAAAACGTAAGAATAAAGGTAACTGCGGAATGCCTATTGGCCCATAATAGAGTTACAAGATACGAGCTAGATGGTGTTGATATAGCGAAGTCAGATTGCGAAAGGGATCTGAGAGTTATCATTAGTAAGAATTTAAAACAAAAGGATCCATACATGAATGTTCGTAATAAGGCGAATAGGACACTGGGATTTATTAATCGAAAGCGTTAGTAACAAGACACCTGGTGTGGTTCTTCCGCTATATCTTGCTCTGGTTAGGCCCCATTTAGATTATGCAGTTCAGTTTTGGTCACCATACTATAGAATTATTATAAATTCACTTGAACGTGTCCAGCGTAGGATGACTAAGTTAATTTCCCAAATTAAAAATCTTTCATATGAAGAAAGATTAACAAAGCTTGAGGTGTTCTTGGGGTGCTTCTGGGGCTCAGCGTCCCCGCGGCCCGGTCGTCGACCAGTTCTCCTGGTTGCTGGACTGATCAACCAGGCTGTTGGACGCGGCGGCTCACAGCCTGACGTATGAGTCACAGCCGGGTTGATCAGGTATCGAGGTAGCAAGATATATCTAAAGAACAACACCAGGTGTCTTGTTACTAACGCTTCGATTAATAAATCCCAGTGTCCTTTTTGCCTTATTACGTACATTCAGGCATTGATCCTTTTGTTTTAAATTCTTACTAATGATAACTCCCATATCCCGTTCGCAATCCGACTTCGCAATCTCAACACCATTAAGCTCGTATCTTGTAACTCTATCATCATTACCTAGCCTCAGAACCTTACATTTATCAGCATTAAACTGCATCTGCCAATCTTGACAATTTCAAAACCCTATTTAGATAAACTTGAAGTGATAGTGAGTCTTCCTCCGTATTAATTTCCCTACCGATGTTTGTATCATCTGCAAATTTGCAGCTGTTGCTACTCAAACCTGAATCTAAATCACTTATATATATTATAAACAACAGAGGTCCCAATACAGATCCCTGAGGTACTCCACTAACAACATTATCCCACTCTGACTTAACCCCATTTATACTAATTCTCTGTTTCTTTTGGAAAAGCCATGGCCTAAACCAACTTAATATAGCACCCCCAATATCATGATCCTCTATTTTTTTAATCAGTCTTTCATGTGGCACTGTATCAAAAGCTTTGCTAAAATCAAGTTACACAACATCACAATCCTTACCACTATCAACTGCCTCTACTATGCTAGAATAAAAGGATAGCAAATTTGTTAAACATGAACGGCCATTTGTAAAACCATGTTGCGACTCATTTATTAATTTATGTTTTTCAAGATGGAGACGAATTGTATTTGCAATTATTGATTCAAGTAACTTTCCCACAATAGACGTTAGGCTAATTGGCCGAAAGTTTGACGCAAGTGATCTATCTCCTTTCTTAAAAATTGGTACCACATTAGCTACCTTCCATGACTCTGGCACTCTGCCTGACTCTATTGATTTATTTAATATGGTAGACAGTAGCTCGGAAAGCTCCTCTTTGTATTCCTTAAGCACCCTGGCAAACACTTCATCCGGCCATGGGGATTTGTTTGGTTTTAGTTTTTCTAATTGTTTAATTACATCCTCCTTGGTAACTACTAAACTAGTCAACCTGTCCTCATCCCCACCCACATAGACTTGTTCGGCTGAAGGCATATTGTTAAGTTCTTCTTTAGTAAATACAGATATAAAATATTTGTTAAAAATACTACTCATCTCCTTGTCATTATCCGTTATTTGACCTGTCTCAGATTTTATTGTACCTATCCTTTCCCTAGTCTTAGTTCGATATAACTGAAAAAAACTTTGGGATTTGACTTTGCTTGCTCTGCTATGCGAACTTCATAGTTTCTTTTTGCTTTCCTAATCTCTTTTTAAACATTTCTAACCAGTTGTATGAATTCCTGTTCTAAACTGACTTCCCCATTCTTAAACCTTTTGTACCAAGCTCTCTTTTTACCTATAAGGTTCTTTAAATTATTTGTTATCCACTGTGGGTCATTAGTGTTCGATCTATTCAATATGTATGGTATACTACGTTCCTGTGCTTTGTTTAATATATTCTTAAATAAGTTATATATTAAATCCACATCAAAATCCCCTTTTACATCACCTACCGCTGGGTTCATGTCTCGCTCCAAGACCGGCCCACACCCCATACCCAAGACTTTCCAATCTATTTGTCCCAAAAAAATTCTTAGGCTATTAAAATCAGCTTTTCGAAAATCTGGCACTTTAACAGAATTTTCTCCTACAGGTCTATTCCATTCTAAGCTAAATCTGATTACTTTGTGATCACTGTTCCCTAGCTCACTCCCTATTTCGATGTCCTTAATTTGTGTTTCCCTGTTAGTTAACACTAAATGTAAAATATTATTTTCCCGCGTTGGTTCCTTAATGTGTTGCGAAAGAAAGCAATCGTCAATTAATTCTAGAAAATCTTCTGCTTCACTATTCCCTGTTTTGTTTACCCAGTTTATTCCAATTAAATTAAAGTCACCCCATGACATAAATACTGTTAGATCTAGATGCTCTAGATATTTCATCCCATAGATGCTTTGCTTCCATTCTGTTTAAATTTGGTGGCCTATATATAACTCCTATTATAGTATTATTTGCTTTTTCGTTTAATTCTATCCAAATAGTTTCTGTGTGTGGCTCAGTTTTGATTCCCTCTTTGATACTACATTTCAAATTGTCCAGAACAAATATGGCTACTCCACCTCCTCGTCTAATATATCTATCTGTGTGAAATAGTTTAAATCCATTTATTTGACATTCAGCTAATAGTTCTCTATTTTCTACATTCATCCACGTTTCGGTAAGTGCAATAATATCTTTGTTTTCTGTGCAGACAAGAGCATTTAATTCGTTAATTTTATTTTTTAGACTTCTACTGTTAGTGTAAGATACCCTAAGTGAATTGCTATTTTGAGGCCCTTCTCTTTCCATGATCATTTTGCAAATTACTTTCTCCCACGAACGCATGCTTTTATTACCTCCTTCCTCCAAATCAATTCCCATACCACTATCTACGAACAGTTTAAACAAATAAACACCTCTAACCACTTCTTCCAACGAGTTCGCAACAGCAACTACCCCAGCTCTCGATAGATGCACCCCATCACGAGCATACATTTCATTTCTTCCATAGAAGTGTTCCCCGTTGTCTATGAAAGATATTGCACTTGATTTGCAATATCTTTCCAGCCGGCAATTTCACCAAGTGCCCTCGTAATCCATTCATTTCCCACTCACCACAGCACTCATCTTCCAACACGGCAAAAGAATTTGAAGTCCTTAGGGAATCTGAAGGCGGCCTTGTCAAGATCTTCTTAAGGCCTTTGTCTATACTACTTTCCACGACGAGGTCTTTTTATTATTGGTCTCCTCATTCGTTTCTTCTCGATGTTTCAGCTGTCGTACAGAGATGCTCTCAGAGTTCCGACTAGATCCATCAGTTCCTTCACTAATCCTTCCATTATTGCTGCAATAATAATAATATTACTACAATTTGCAAATTTGCCGATGATACAAAAATCGGTAGGGAAATTACCACAGAAGAAGACTCACTAACATTACACACAGAAATCACACTAATGTGATGTAACAAATGAACAAATCCACAAGGACCGTGACGAGGATTCGAACCTGCGTCCGGGAGCATCCCAGACACTGCCTCACATCACTTCAAGTTGATCTAAAAAGTGGTTTTGAAATGGTCAAAAGATTGGCAGCTGCAGTTTAATGCTGATAAATGTAAAATTTAAGCTTTGTTAATCTTTCTTCATATGAAAGATTTCTAATTTGGAGAATTAACTTAATTATCCTACGCTGAATTTATATCCATTCCATAGTACGGCGACCAAGACTGAACTGCATAATCTAAATGGGGCCTAACCAGACCAAGATATAGCTGAAGCACAACACCAGGTGCCTTGTTACTAAGGATTCGATTAATAAATCCCAGTGTCCCATTTTCTTATTACGAACGTTCATGCATTGATCCTTTGGTTTTAAATTCTTACTAATCTTAACTCCCAGATCCCTTTCAAAATCCTACTCCGCAATCTCAACACCATCTAGCTCGTATCTTGTAACTCTATCATCATTACCTAGCCTCAAAACTTTACATTTATCAGCATTAAACTGCAGCTGTCAATCTTTTCACCATTTTAAAACCCAATTTATATCAACTTGAAGTGATAGTGAGTCTTCTGTGGTAATTTCCCTACCGATTTTTGTATCATCGGCAAATTTGCAAATGTTGCTACTCAAACCTCAATCTAAGTCATTTATATATAATAAACACCAGAGGCCCCAAGACAGAGCCTAGAGGCTCTCCTCTTACAACATTTTCCCACTCTGACTTGACTACATTTATACTAACTCTCTGTTTCCTTTGGAATAAGCGAACTGCAGAAGGCCTATTGGCCCATGTAGCCCTATTTATACCCACCCAATCACACTCATATGTAAAAGTTCAACCCACGCTTGAAAGAATCAATTGACATCCCCCCCCCCCTCCACCACGCAACTCGGCAACTGGTTCCACAAATCAACAACCCTGTTACGGAACTAGTATTTATCCAGGTCTTTCTTAAATCAATGTCTTTTTTCAGTTTATACACATTGTTTTGTGTTCTGTCTTCATTTGAGACTTTTAATACTAGTAATATCCATTTTGTTTTGTCCATTCATTCACTTGCAAGAACATAAAAACGTAAGAATAAAGGTAACTGCGGAATGCCTATTGGCCCATACGAAGCAGCTCCTTTTTATAACTACCCAATCCCACTCATATATATTTCCAACCCACACTTGAAACTATCAAGGGACCCCACCTCCACCACGTTACATGGTATTTGGTTTCATAAATCGGTTCTATAAGGTTGTTTACAAGGACGCATGTCGTCCACCCAAAGACCTTCACAGCTTTTCTTGCTCAACTGCTGAGTGTAGCAGTACACAGTTACAGTTACTCCCTCAGTTACTCATTTATTACAGTGCGACCATGTCCCCCCAGGATATGACTTTCCTAACCGTCTTTCTGAAATTATTAACGTCAGAAGGACATAGTGATCTCGTAGCAAGAGGAAGGAAAATTGCTGAAGATGACTGGAATAATAAACCAGAGGATAATCCAACCCTCAGCGAACAACCGTGGCAAATTGTAAGAAACGGAAAGGCAAACAAACGAGGAAGAACCGAAAAAAAGTCCAAAGAAACCAATTTAGAAGCAAACCAGAACCCAAGAGAAGCCCCCAAACCAATGTCAAGTACCATCTTCAAAACCAATAAAGGAAAACTGGAAAAGGATCATCCAGGATCAGATCTTAGAGCCAAACCTGACATTAGAGGCAGATATAACATATCCACAGCTAATCCAGATGAAATTACAAACCTCAGGAATACAGAACACCTAGTTGAACTGAAACCAGAGGAAAAAATCACTAAAATGATAGAACAACATTTCCTGGTTGAAGTTCATGCAAACAGACTCTTAGAATGCCCAAATGTCACAACGGCGGAAAGATGTAAACACAACAATGTAAAAACAAGACAGGTCCTCGTAACAATAAAAGTACCTCGCATCAACACTGAATGTTGGGATCTATGGCCAATTCAGTCTAAGGCTGTACAATCCAGAACCCATGCACTGTTACAGATGTCAGCGCTTCGGCCACTATAAAGATGGCTGCAGAGGCCCGGAACGAATTTACAATAAAATATTCAACGATTCAAAAACAAAGCAAAAACACTCAGAGCAGTGCTTCTCAAGGACAACATTGATATTGTTCTACTTCAAGAAACACTCACCAGGACTGAAAGAAATATCAATATCCCAGGATATGAAAGTTTCCACTGCCCTATGGCACAAAGTGGCACCAAAGGCATTTCAATTCTAGTAAGAAATCATATCAATGCCACGGCAATCACAGACCTGCCCAACTGTGGCGAGAACGTCGAAATTATGGGAGTTAATCTCACTATGAGGAACTCAATGCTGTCCATCTTCAATGTATACAGGAGCCATAGAGAACGCGACATGGATCTCTCAGCAATCTTTGCAATATCAGTTACTACACCTACTATTATCTCTGGCGACTTCAACCCTCATAGTGAATTACTACTTGATTTACCCAGAACCGACGCCAATGGAAGAAATATTGAACACCTTTTCGATGAAGTGCCTGAAATCAGTCTGATTAATTCGACGGAACCAACCCCCACTGGTGGGTGGGGGGGGGGGAAAGCTGGTTCTTACATTTGTTTCCAAAAGTATAAATGAGTTGTGTCACTGATCAGTTGATCATGTTCTGACCAGTGACCACTTTGCTACAAAAACAGTTATTAATATAGCACTACCTCCCAGACCTCCAGCTGCCGAGCCCGGATGTTACTTTATTAAAGCATATTGGACGAAGTTTCAGGAATCTCTTGAAACTTGGCACCAGAACCTGACAACACCAAAGAAATGGAAAAAAAATAGAAAAAAGCAATACATAGAGCAGCAAATCACGTCATCCCCAAGAGGAAAACAATTACCCAAAAACATAAGGACCATTGGTATTACTGTGATAGGATCAAAGAGCTACATAACACACTAAATTGTGCACGAAAGAATTTCAGAAGAGATAGAACCAAAGATAATCTAGGAATTCTTAAAGCTGTCCGAGATCATGTGCACGAAGAAACAGCAAAAATCAGAGAAGAAAAATGGCTCAAGTGGTGTGCAGAGCTAAATCAGCATACATCCTTGGGCGACATCTGGAGGCAGATCAACAAGGCCAAAGGAAAATTGCCTCCTGCTCCGCCGCATTATGTTCATCCAGAGCAAGAAGCAGAAAGATTAGCAAACCTAATCTTTCAATTTGCTTCAAGAGCCAGTTCCATTCAACTTCCTCAAGCAACTCTGCCTCACCAGAGACTTCAAGCAGCAAGATGGAAAAAAAATAGATGATGCTTTAGCCTTACCTGACGAACTAGACCAAACTTTCAATCTGAAAGCGCTACAAATAAAACTAAAAATGCAGTTCCAGGCGAGGACCAAATCACTTACAACATGCTAGCCAAGCTAGGATAAAAGGGTGAAGAAGCCTTCTTGAATGTCATCAAAAGTGTATGGGTGACCAGAACTCGACCACTCTCTTGGAACAGTGCAGTTATAGTTTCCATTCCAAAACCTAAAGACCCAGGAAATCCAAGAGCCATCTCATTAACAAGCTGTCTGGCCAAAATTGCAGAAAGAATGGATCAAATTGAATCTTAATTTAATTGGCCCTTAATCGAATTGAATGGAAAGCCAATCCACTACACCAAGATATGTTTGCCTACAAAAAAGGTGTTGGAACCACAGAATGCCTTACCTCCCTCGTGGATCAAATCAATGTCAAAGATGGAATCCTTATTTTTCTAGACCTTGAAAAAGCCTTCGAGTTAGCCAGTGCTCCAGCTACACTGTGCTGCCTTCTGGATAAGGAAATCAAAGGACACGCTCTTGCCTTTAAGCCAAACTGCTTAACTATGCAGACGAATTTGTAGTCATCATCAGTGGCAAAGGCGTAAGGAGCCATGCACAAAAATGCCTAGATATTATCAGCAGGGAAGTGGAATGCATAGCAGTGAAAATAAGCAGCAATAAAACAAAAGCAATGGCCGTTAAAATGAGAACTGAAGACATCAGACTCGCAATACAAGGGCATGAAATTGAGTGGGGCTACCTCTTTTCAATACTTAGGAGTCATAATAGACAGCCAGTTGAAATTCATTCAAGAAAATGAATATCTTCGGCAAAGTTGTAAAGCCAGAAATTCAGCTTTACATCCCTGCTCGTACATCCCTCAGTGATAACCACTGGGAGAAACTGGAAGTGTCTCAAAATGATGCTCTCAGAACAATGCTGGGAGCACTTATATGAACGCGTAGAGAGAATCTAAGAATGGAAACCAACTTACCAGCATTAGAAAACAGGATCAAACAAAGGATAGCCACCATAACAGCAAAATTTGTTGGAACCACCGCCAGACTGTCAATCAAAGACAGTATACAGATATCGCTTCAGAAAAACCTTCAGTGTAGAACAAGTACATGGATGGATAATCTGGTCAAAGTTCTAGAGAAAGTGCAAGTATGTGTGTGTGAAGACCAACATTCGTACCCTAGGGATGCACCTGAGGTCGGACATTCCATCCTCTGTCCGGCTTTTAGGGTATTACGTACGGGTGTACTATGCACGGCAACCACGGACGTGTTTTTGTTGTGGCTTGTTGGGCCATCAGGTTGCCGGGTGTACTGAGGCTGCGGCTGCTCCCGTGAACATTTTCGAGGAAGAGGATTTCCCGCCACTCCCTCTGGAGGTGCACTCCGGGGGTGAGGAGGTGAGTGTCCCGTTGGATGCTGCGGCTCCACCTGCATCGCCTATCCTTCCTTGTTGATTGTTGAGGACCCTCCTCTTGAGTTCCGTCTGTGTTGGGTGCTGGGGTGGCGGTGCCGCCTCCTGCTGTGTGCGGTCCAGTTCCACCTGTGGTTGAGGCTGCTGCTGTTCTGCGTCGGGCGGCGGTTCGTCCGGCTGGTGGTGCCCGTGTTTCTGGGTCCGCGTCCGGTCTCTCGTCTTCTGCCTGGCTGATGTTTGGTGACTTCAGTGACTGTGGGTCTTTGGGTGTTGACGTGGATCCGGATGCATCGATGTCTACGCAGATAGTGGTGGCGGAGGTCCATGTGCCTGCTGGTACTGGTGTCCGTGTCTCGGACGTGCCTCCTGTTCTTTCTCCGCCATGGGGCTCTCCTCAGTGGGGTGAGGAGAGCTTCGTCCATATATGGACGAAGTCGAAGCGTGTTTAGATTGGGTCTGGGGCGTCCCAGAATTCTAAAGGGAGATGCTTGGAGATGGAAAATAACAGGTATGTGATCTGAACCTACATCATTACCTGGGAGTATTCTACTGTGAAAGATATTACATTCAACATTCGTCAGTATGATATCAGGTTTTCCTTCATGGTTACCTACAAAGGTTTTAAAGTTGGGTCCCAAGAAGGTTAAGTTCCTCGCTGTCATGAGGTTATATAATAGTCGACCGCAGTGGGCCCCTCTTGTTGTAGGGAAGGCTCCTCCTCTGAGTCCTCAATGTGGATATCAAAAGACCACATTGTTGAGGATAAGTAATCAGAAGGGGCCGGTGAGGTAGGGATGATTCGTGAGTTGACTGGGTGTTCAGGTTTACCATGATGGTGGCACCCATTCCCATTTATATGTGGGGTAGAAGGGTTATCTCTCACTGCTACTTTGTGCAGTGAGAGATAACTGCTCACTGCTACTTTGTGCAGTGAGAGATAACTGCTCACTGTTCCATGTGCAGTTCCCATGGGTCAGGTTCCCGGGAAAGTATGTCCACTGATTTCCTGTTTATTTGCTTTATGTAGTGCTGTGTGCCCCTCTGGCGTTTTGTTTGCCCTGTTGTGTTATGTACTCGTGCCTCTCCCTTTGTTTGTTGCGAGGCCGGTGGTTTGGTGTGAGTATTCATGTTTGTGTTTGTTGTTACTATGCCCTGTGTGTTATATTTCTGCCTTACATGTGTTATATTTCATGTTGTACGTCATGATGTGCTTTGTTGTCGGTCCTTCCGGCCGGTGCTTCTGTTTAATTTGTTCCATATATAATTATGTTTCTTGTCGTTATTTGCTTGCATTGATTGCTTGTTAACAAGTTAAATTTAAATTTAACTTGCAAGCAAGCATTTAAGTTAACGGAATTGTTTAAATTCCGTTAACACACACGACACTTAAATGGCAGCAATAACTCGTAAGTCAAATAATTACCTCAACTTGAAAGTCAAACATTCGGTGAGTTATTAATTACTGAGTAAAACACCCTATTAATTCAGACGAGTATTTATAAAGCCTACTATAAAGTATTTTTAAATAACCTCATATGATATGTGACATTGAGCTCATTTATGTTCATTTTCTGAAACTCTTTCAAATGTTTTGTGAATAATCTTCCAGGCAAATGCTCCAACTTTGTCTAAATGATACCAGTGTAACCTGAAAAACATAAAAAATAGTTATATAATTGAACATTGAAAACTTCAGATTTTGAAATCAGCTGCCAAAATATAAATATCACCAACTGTTCATTTGGTGATATTATGCTCTCTATTATGCTGTTATTATGTATATGATCCTAATTTTCAGAAATTTAAAGTATAGGTTTTCAGTATAGTTTACTGTAAATGTACTGAATATTACTATTACTGTAAATAGTAATTACTATTTACTGTAAATGTACTGAATAATACTATTCAGATCATATACTGAATAGTTATGTAAAATTATATTCAGGACCTGAATAGTTAAATTAATAGGACCTAATTTAGGATCATATACTGAATAGTATATGATCCTAATTTTCATAAACTTAGAGTATAGGTTTTCAGTATAGTTTACTGTAAAGAAATCAACATTTCATTGGAAATTTTCAAAAATTTAGAAAAAAAATTATAACTCCAAACGTTTTTACTTCTAGAATTTATATAAAATCGGGATTTTACATAAATTCTAAATTTACATAAAATAGGGATTGTTGAACAGAAATGTGCACACTATATGTAAAGATGGTGAGAATCAGTCAGAAACTAGATTTTTGGATACTGCAGTAAGTTGAAATTCTAGTTATAGATATAATTGAAGTTGAAGGTATTGACAATGAACAAGGCAGTTCAAATTAATGAATTTACTTGTATGTTGTAATAAACATTGTTTGGCATTTGTACTCAAGTATGTGAAAGTTGTAGACATACGTGTGTAGAAATGAAGTCCAGGAAAAATACAACCCGTTCTCGCAAATTTAATAAGTCAATATTGACTTATTAGTTGCGTGCATAGGTGACATACTAAACATAATAGTTTCCCTTGAAAAGATTCATAGAAAACAACGACCTTACCTAACCTACTTAGTATGTTAAAATAAGCATCTTATAGCTTCGTAATTACAATTGTTACTTAACCTACTATAGGTATAGGTTAGGTAATAATTGTAATTACGAAGCAATAAGATGCTTATCTTAACATACTAAGTAGGTTAGGTAAGGTCGATGTTTTCTATGAAGCTTTTCAAGGGAAACTATTATGTTAAGTATGTCACCTATGCACATATTTAGTAAGTCAATATTGACTTATTAAATTTGCGAGAACGGGTTGCAAAATAACCCCCCTGAAAAACAAAATATTGGGATAATTATAATGATTTGGGAATATATTTAGGGTATACATTATATACCAACAGAGTTCGAAAGCTACTCCAAATAAATTTATTCAATCTATTTCCACACCAAAGTGAAACGAAGGAAAAGTGGGAACATATGCAGTGTAGTCTCCAACTACACCTCCATCAACAGATGGCGTTGTCAGTGTCACACCTCCATCAACAGATGGCGTCGTCATTGTCGCACCTTCCAGTCAGTTACCATGACTCATCAGATTGCGCCATTTTTTTCACACATCCTTCATGAAATGGTATCGTCATGTTCACACCTTCAACAGATGGCCTCGTCATTTTCACACCTTCCTCAACAGATTGCTTCGTCATTTTCACACACCCCTCAACAGATGATTTCATCATTTTCACACCTCCCTTAACGGATTGTGTCTTCATTGTTAAACCTCCCTCAACAGGTGACGTCGTCAGGTTGTAAGCACTAAATGCTTCAGTAGTGACAGATTCGAGAGGGAAGATTGTAGATCTGCATCCATCCTCGAGAGGGCAGAGTATGCTTTAAAAGTGACGGAGAGTCAGGAGGGGTGGGCACTGAATGTTTCTATAGTGACGTAGAGTCTAGAGAGCAGGTTGTAGGTACTGAATGCTTCAGTAGCGACGGAGTAGGGAGCACTTCTCTGGGGGCTTTGTCCCTCTTCGGCCAGCAAATTTACTGATACATATTTTGTTATCCGAAGCAAAACTTCTTAGTGCTACCAGTTGAATTTGATACTTAAAAATCGATCGAAATACAAGAAATATCAGATAACAGTTGTCATAAAAAATGGATAGAAATAATCACAATATATAATTTCTTTCGTCTGCATATTTATTCATACAGTTTACATATTTCAGCAGAGCTTAGACAGATCCACACACCCGTCCTACTTAGGGCACCTTATTTAATTCAACACCTCTAAAGGATGTGGATCTGAAGGATGGCTTCAAGTAGTAATCCACTGTGCATGTTGACATAAATTCCTTAATGCTACTGGAATCAAAAGCTCTGATCAAAAGTCTTCTTTTTACTATTTTTTTGGCTTTATATATTGTATTAATATTATTCTTGATGTTAGACATTTGTTTTAAGAGGGTGAATTTAACATTTATTGATGACAAAGTCTGTTCAAGTCAAGACAAAGTTCAAGTCTGGTGTCCGAATTGGACACCTTCGTGTTCCTGTTACTTGAACTAACAAATGGACGAAACTAAACGTCCGTTGAACTAACAATGTCCGTTTCTACTACATTAACCAGTACAAAGCATGGTTCAACCAACTCAATCTAGGTTCTACCAAGGAAGTTTCTTGGCCTTGGCAATTTTTTCAATTTTCTTGGCGTCTTTTTGATGCAGAGATCGAAGTTCAGAAACATCCCCCTCTAGCTTCTGTCACTGAGCTTCCATTGGTACCCCCTCAGTCTCTTTTTCAGCACCTTTCCTTGCTGTTTGTCATTATTCTTCTCGGCTCCATCTTCTCCCTTATTCTTTTCACCATCATTCTCCTGTTCTTTTTTGTCCTCTGTTGCTTCACCCCTAAGCATATCCTGGTGGCATTCTGGGTGGAAGTTGACTCCATTAACTTGGATAGCATTGTTATACCTCCATTCCTCTGCCTCCTGATGGAAGATCTGAGAGAAGGTCTCGTGGCAGCCAGGACACATTCCCAACGTCAAGTCCGAAGAAACAGTCACACTCGGTTGTTCTGCATCCTCCGCTTGTACGGCCTCATCCATGCGCTCACATTCAAAAATACTCGACACACTTTTTTCTACATCTTTATTCATTTCTTCATATAGTAACCAATCATCAACAGAGAAGTATAACCCTCGTGTATTTGCTGTCTTTGTTGACTGTCGTTGACGTCTGTTCTCACTGAAATGCCAATCTAAGTGATGCGAGTACTGCATGGTCTGTTCAGGAGGATATCGCACTCCACATGACGAACACTGCATCCCACGGTATAGGTTCTCAATTACCCACTTTCTTCGTCTTCGGAGATGTTCTATGTTGAACATTGATTCAAATGATATCAGTTCAGCTTCCTCTCTCTCTTTATCATCTCCTTTCTTCTTTTCTAATTCCTCTTTCTTATCGTTTCCTTTGTCGTGTGTTTTTGCATAGATGAGGCCAGTTCGAGTCAGATTATCAAATAATGTGTTAATGTCAAGAGGCATAGTTGGGAGTGGCTGTGATAGTTTATTCAAGTTTGAAGGTAACTGACTGGTCATACACGAGCCTGGGCTTGCATTGGGAGGCGAATGGCTCATGTTCTCAAGAATAACAGGCGCGTCTAATCCTTTTGGTTGATTCATTTGACTTTCCATGCATGTTAATGTCATTGCCCCACTCAGTGCAGGAATCGCTGCATGAGCCCCGAACACCATGGCACCAGGGTCATGTACTTGAGGCGGTGGGCCGTTAGGTGGACCCTGGCGTTGGGTCCCATGAGGATGCTGGCCGTGAAGTTGAGGTCTATGTTGTGTCATCTCTAGCGAATTTGATCTACGGTTAGGCGTCATTGTACGCTTTACAATTACATCGAGATCCGTACTATCTGTCAGTGTTGAAATTTTCTGTCCTTCAGGTTCCATCCCTCGTATTAACACGTGCCCCGGATTGATGCCTTGAGGTAGTGATGAGAAACGCAGGAAACGCCTGTAACCACGCACGCTGATGCCAAGGGGAAACCCACCAAATTTGACTGGGAACCTGATATTATTTATGGTTACAGACCTGAGTGCATCAACAAACTGAATAACATATGGTTTGTCGTCAATGTTGAAACGTTGCGGCTTGGCATCCAAGAAGAGGTCAACTACTTTTGTTTCATTGATCATAAGCTGAATTTTACCCGCCAAGAATTCAGTATTTCTAACAGGTCCTATATTTACATTTGGGGGCTTTCCAGCGAGGCTGACGGAGTGAAGCTGACCGGCCAGCGGAACTGTAATGGCTTTCCCACCAATGAAACACTGGTGGCCTCTACCGTCGAGCATCAGCTCTTGGGTTGGCACTCCAAGTTTCACGAGGTAGCTTGCTCCAGCAATTGTGATTTCCTTATAATGGTCCCTTGTTCTAATGGGCAGCATAAACTTTCCTTCGTCAAGTACAATGTTACAGGATCCCTCCCCAAACGTCAATATACGAGGGTCATTCCAGTCTAGGAGAATCACGGCATTCTCTCCATAGGTACGGATCTCTCGTGGAATGCCATCAATATCGATTGTTCTTGTTTCAGCATCATGAGCTACAGCCTTCAGGGTCTCTTCGGTAACAAACGGTAGATCTGGCTCACCAGTCCACTCACCCTCCAGTATGGCACCTTTAGAGGCCCAACCACGACCACCTTGCTTATAGCCAACCCTTCTCCTGATGCCTCGTCCTCTTCTCCAACTTTCATCTTTGCCTTCTGGACCTCCTCTTTTTATATCTGGTGCTGCAGGAGGAGCATCATACCATATAAAAGTCTCTCGGCCACCTCTTATTCCCTGAGCGAAGCTCAAGTGATTTTCACGTCTTTGTCTAGAGCCAGAAACAGCAGCATTTATATCTTGACCACGACCTGATAATGAACTTTCCATTTCAAATGGGACCAGTTTCTCTTTAGGGTAAGAAAATGTAGATTTTCGGATGTGCTCAGGTGTTTCTCCTGCCTGAGTTGTCATCAGAATGCCAAAATTCTGAGGTCTGGCGGTTTTATACCTTACGTATCAACACACTGAATCGTATTATACCCTAATAAGGTGAAGAATTAGGGGTGACATGATTGATGTGTACAAGTGGATGAATTGACATAACAAAGGGGACATAAATAATGTGTTAAAAGTATCAACACAAGACAGAACTCGAAACAATGGGTGTAAACAATGGATTAGTTTAGATTTAGTAAAGGCCTGGGTACATGGGTAGGAGTAGATTTAGTAAGACCTGGGTAAGAGGATTGTTGAATTTGGTTACCCAATTACCGCGTAACATAATAGAAATAGGGATTCCTTGATTATTTAAAGCATTGGTTAGACATATATATGAATGAGATTGGGTGGATATAAATAGAAAATAAGAATATAAGAACAAAGGTAACTGTAAAAGGCCTATTGGCCCATACGAGGCAGCTCCTATTTATAACCACCCAATCACACTCATATACATGTCCAACCCACGATTAAACCAATCCAGGGGTCCCCTCCTTTCGTGGTTGGTTCCACAAATCAACAACCCTGTTACTGAACACGTATTTACCCAAGTCTTTCCTAAATCTAAACTTATCCAATTTATATCCATTATTTCGCGTTCTGTCTTGTGTTGTTACATAAAATACTTCATTAATATCCCCTTTGTTATATACATTCATCCAATTGTAAACCTCTATAATGTCACCCGTAACTCTTTGCCTTTCAATGCAATTTAACTCTGAATGCAATTTAAGTTTTGTTAATCTTTCTTCATATGAAAGATTTCTAAATTGGGGAATTAACTTGGTCATCCTACGCTGGACATGTTCAGGTGAATTTATATCCATTCAATATAAACGTTTTGGTACTGCAACCAAAACTGAACTGCATAATCTAACCAGATTATGCAGTTCTAACCAGAGCAAGATACAGCTTAAGAACAACACCAGGTGTCTTGTTACTAACGCTTCGATTAATAAATCCCAGTGTCCTATTTGCCTTATTACGAACATTCATGCATTGATCCTTTGGTTTTAAATTCTTACAAATCATAACTCCCAGATCCCTTTCGCAATCCGACTTCGCAATCTCAACACCATCTAGCGCGAATCTTGTAACTCATCATTACCTAGCCTAAGAACTTTACATTTATCAGCATTAAACTGCATCTGCCAATCTTTTGACCAATTCAAAACCCTATTTAGATCAACTTGAAGTGATAGTGAGTCTTCTTCCGTGTTAATTTCCCTGCCGATTTTTGTATCATCTGCAAATTTGCAAATGTTGCTACTCAAACCTGAATCTTAATCATTTATAGTAGAACTAGTTAGGAGCAAGGGAGGAATCCCGATCATATGTGGCAATCTTCCATGGAAGAGCGTTGGTAATGAATGGTTGTCGAGGGCACTTGGTGTCAATTCCCTGCTTGAATGATATTGCAAAAGAAATGCAATATCTTTCATATACAACTGGGAAGCCTTTTAAGGAAGAAGTGAAAAGAATGCTAGTGATGGGGTGCATCTATCGTGGGCTGGGGTTGTTGCTGTTGCGAACTCGTTGGAACCAGTGATTAGAGGCATTTGTTTGGGTTTAAACTGTTAGTAGACAGTGGTGTGGGAATTGATAGAGAAGAAGGAGGTAATAAAAGTATGTGTTTGTTGGAGAAAAAAATTGGCAAAATGATCAGGGAAAGAGAAGGGTCTATTTCACACAGATGGATATTAGACGAGGAGGGGGAGTACCCATATATGTTAGGGACAATTTGAAATATAGTCTCAAAGAGGGAATCAAAACTGAGCCACATAAGTGCATAAGAACATACGAACAAAGGTAACTGCAGAAGGCCTATTGGCCCATACGAGGCAGCTCCTATTTATAACCCCCCAATCCCACTCATATACATGTCCAACCCACGCTCGATACAATCAAGGGACCCCACTTCCACCACGTTACGTGGCAATTGGTTCCACAATTTAGCAACCCTGCTACTAAGCCAGTATTTACCCAAGTTTTTCCTAAATCTAAACTTTTCCAATTTATACCCATTGTTTCGTGTTCTGTCTTCTCCATACGAGGCAGCACCTGTTGGCCCATACGAGGCAGCTGCTATTGGTCCATACGAGGCAGCTGCTATTGGCCCATATGAAGTAGTTCCTATTGGTCCATACGAGGCAGCTGCTATTGGCCCATACGAGGCAGCTGCTATTAGCCTATACGAGGCAGCTGCTATTGGTCCATACTAGGCAGCTGCTATTGGGCCATACGAGGCAGCTCCTATTGGTCCATACGAGGCAGCTGCTATTGGCCCATACGAGGCAGCTTCTATTAAGAACAAAAGAACAAAGGCTTTGTTATTTTGACTGGGTTTTAAAATGGTCAAAAGATTGGCAGATGCAGTTTAATGCTAATAAATGTAAAGTTCTGGGGCTAGGTAATGATGATAGGGTTACAAGATACGAGCTAGATGGTGTTGAGATTGCGAAGTCGGATTGCGAAAGGGATCTGGGAGTTATGATTAGTAAGAATTTAAAACAAAAGGATCAATGGATGAATGATCGTAATAAGGCAAATAGGACACTGGGATTTATTATTCGAAGCGTTAGTAACAAGACCTGGTGTTGTTCTTCAGCTATATCTTGCTCTGGTTAGGCCCCATTTAGATTATGCAAATTCAGTTTTGGTAGCCATACGATAGAATGGATATAAGATCACTAGAAAATGTCCAGCGTAGGATGACTAAGTTAATTCCCCAAATTAGAAATTTTTCATATAAAGAAAGATTAACCAACCTTAACTTGTATTCATTGGAAAGGCGAAGAGTTAGGGGTGACATGATAGAGGATTACAAGTGGATGAATGGACATAACAAAGGGGATAATTATAAGTTTCAAAAGTATCAACACAAGACAGAACACGAAACAACGATTATAAATTGGATAAGTTTAGATTTAGGAAAGACTTGGGTAAATACTGGTTTGGTAACAGGGTTGTTGATTTGTGGAACCAATTACCGCGTAATGTGGAGGACGGGGGATCTCTCGATTGTTTCAAGCGTGGGTTGGACATGTTTATGAGTGGGATTGGGAGGGTATCGATAGGAGCTGCCTCGTATGGGCCAATAGGCCTTCTGCAGTTACCTAGTTCTTATGTTCTTATGTATGTATGTTTTATCTTTTTATTCCAGCATAGTTGAGGCAGTTGATAATGGTAAGGATTGTGATGTTGTGTACCACAAATTTTGCAAAGCTTTTGACACAGTGCCACTTGAAAGACTGATTAAAAAAATAGAGGCTCATGTTATTGGGGGTGCTATATTAATTTGGTTTAGGGCATGGCTATTCCAAAGGAAACAGAGAGTTAGTATCCCAGACAAGGCAGTGTCTGGGATGCTCCCGGAATCAGGTTCGAATCCTCGTCACGGACCTTCTGAATTTGTTCATTTGATGCATTACGTTAGTGTGATCTCTGTGTGTGATGATGCAAGGGCGAAGAGGGAGAACGGCCTATTGACATAGCTCGCGTGCAGGGGGGGTGGGGTTGTGTAAAAAGCCTGGTTTGCTCCTCGGAGAAGCTACGGGATCCAGTAAGTTCAGTTGAACTTCGGTTTCAACCCTTTTTAACCCTGTCGTAGCTCAGTCGATTAAGGCAGTGTCTGGGATGCTCCCGGACGCAAGTTCGAATCCTCGTCACGGCCCTTGTGGATTTGTTAATATGAAAATATTGTTTTCAGTACAAATTATAAAAATCAATGTATTTTAGCTAGAATTATCTTAAAGGTTCGTGATTTTCCAATAATATTACCGAGAGAATATATAGACGTAAAACTTCTGTAATCCGGCCAAAACGTCTAAATATGCAATAAAAACAGGATTTCTGTCCAAATCAATATTTTACTCACTATTATAACGAGGTAGAAATGATTGATTCAAAATCAAGTATTTAAATTAAATTTGCAATCAATTACGGGTTTGCATCATATTTATCGTATATTCAATGAATTAATAACAATAAACTAAAAATTCTTAAAAGGTTGAAAAATGGCAAAATATTGCCTTAATCATTGATATTTGGTTTAAATAACATAAAGGAAAAATGATGATAAACGTGAAAATATTGTTAAATTCGAAGATTTTCAGTACAAATCATAATTCAAGAAAATTTGCTTAAAAACGCAATATTATGAGAAATTCTGAGATTTGTAGGGAAAATTACATATCGCGAGAAATTATGAAGTAGTATCGAATTATTAGTAAATTCTAATATTTTTGGTTAAAATCACATGTGAAAAAATTGAAATAAATCAATATATTACATTATTCGAGTATTTTTACTCTAAATCATTCAGCGGGGTTTCTTCTTAATTTAGACCATTAAAAGGGCATTTGAAAAAATTTTGTTTAGTACAAATTATAAAAATCTATGGGTTTTCAATATAATTAACTAAAACGTTCGTGATTTTCCATTAATATTCCCGAGAGAAGATGTCCACGTAAAACTGCTGTAATCCGGCTAAACGTCTATATATACAATAAAAACAGGATTGCTCTCCTAATCAATATTTTACTCACTATTATAACGAGGTACAAATGGTGAATTGAAAATCAAGTATTTAAAGTGAATTTGCAATCAATTACGGGTTTGCATCATATATCTCGTATATTCAATAAAATAATAACAATAAACTAAAAATTCTTAAAAAGGTTGAAAAATGGCAAAATATTGACTTAATCGTTGATGTTTCGTTTGTATCACCTAAAGGAAAAAATGATGATATACGTGAAAATATTGCTAAATTCGAAAATTTTCAGTTCAAAACAAAATTCAAGAAATCTTGCTTAAAAACGCAATATTATGTGAAATTCTGTGATTTGTACACCAAATCACATATTGCGAGAAAACAAAGTAGTATCGAATTATTTGTAAACTCGAAAATTTTTGCTCTAAATCACTCAACATGAAAAACGTGAAAAAAGTCACTATATTACCATATTCGGGGAATTTTACTTCAAATCATACAGTGCGGTTTCGTGTTAATTAGACCAATAAAAGAGCATATAAAAATATTGTTTTCAGTACAAATTATAAAAATCAATGTGTTTGCGTTAGAATTATTTAAAATGTACGAGATTTTCAAATAATATTACCGAGAGAAGATATACACGTAAAACGCTGTAATCCGGCCGAAATGTTTAAATAAACAATAAAAACAGGATTTCTGTCCTAATCAAAATTTTACTCACTATTATAACGAGATCCAAATGATTGATTCAAAATCAAGTATTCATATTAAATTTACAATCAATTACGAGTTTGCATCATATTTATCGTATATGCAACGAATTAATAACAAAAAAATAAAATTCTTTAAAAGGATGAACAATGGCAAAATATTGCTTAAATCGTTGATATTTGGTTTAAATCATATAAAGAAACACAGGATGATAAACGTGAAAATATTGCTAAATTCAAAGATTTCATTTCAAAACATAATTCAAGAAAACTTGGGTAAAATGCAATATTATGCGAAATTCTGAGAGTTGTACACCAAATCACATATCGCGAGAAAACATAAAGTATTATCGAATTATTAGTAAATTCGTATATTTTTGCTTCAATTCACACATAAAAAACGTGAAAAAGTAACTATTTTACCATATTCAGGGATTTTCACTTCAAATCATACATACAATCTAAAATATTATTTTCCTGTGTTGGTTCCTTAATGTGTTGCATAAAAGCAATCGTCAATGAATTCTATAAGCTCTTCTGCTTCGTTACTCCCTGTTCTGTTAATCCAGTTTATTCCATTAAAATTAAAGTCCTCCATGACACAAATTCTTTTAGACCTAGATGCTCTAGAGATTTCATCCAATAGATGCTTTGCTTCCATTCTGTCTAAATTTGGTGGCCTATATATAAATCCTATTATAAAATTATTTGTTTTTTTTCGTTTAATTCTATCCAAATAGTTTCTGTGTGTGGCTCAGTTTTGATTCCCTCTTTGAGACTACATTTCAAATTGTCCCTAACATATATGGCTACTCCCCCTCCTCGTCTAATATATGGCAAAATATTGCCTAAATCGTTAATATTTGGTTTAAATCACATAAAGGAAAAATGGATGATAAACGTGAAAATATTGCTAAATTCGAAGATTTTCAGTAAAAATCATAATTCAAGAAAACTTGCTAAAAAACGCAATATTATGCAAAATTCTGAGACTTGTTGGCAAAATTACAAAATTCCATTTCGCGAGAAATGTTGAAATAGTGAAATAGTTTAAATCCATTTATTTGATAGTCTGTTAATAGTTCTCTATTTTCTACATTCATCCACGTTTCGGTAAGTGCAATAATATCTATTTTTTCTGTACAGACAAGAGAATTTAATTCGTTTATTTTGTTTCTTAGACTTTTACTGTTAGTGTAATATACCCTAAGTGTATTGTTATTTTGAGGCCCTACTCTTTCCCTGCTCATTTTGCCACTTCCTTTCTCCCACAAACACATACTTTTATTACCTCCTTCCTCTATATCAATTCCTATACCACTGTCTGCTAACAGTTTAAATCCAAACAAACGTATCAAACCACTGGTTCCAAAGAGTTTGCAAAAACATCAACCCCGGACTCGATAAATGCACCCCATCCCGAGCATACATTTCATTTCTTTCATAGAAGTATTCCCAGTTATCTATGAAATATATTGCATTTGATTTGCAATATCTTTCCAGCTGTCAATTGACACCAAGTGCCCTCGACAACCATTTAATTCCCAATCCCTTTCTTGGAAGAATGCCACAAATGATCGGGATTTCTCCCTTGCTCCTAACTAATTGTACGGCTGTTTTATACCTATGGCTATGTTTTATACCTCTGAATCAGTTCTTCACTCCTAACTCGACCAACATCATTTACTTCCATGCTAATACAAATAATGGGATTATTCCCTTTTCCACCTATCATATCATTTATGTTGTTTATAATATCAACAATTTCAGTTCCGGGATAGAAGATCCTTAATCTGTTCCCTCTATCTTTAGCACAAAACGTTCTGTCTAAGTACCTCACTTGGGAATCTCCCACAACCAAAATTCTCTTAGGTGCCTCCTTAACTTTCTGAGCACTTTGAGGGGCCTGTGCTTCGTTGCTCCTAGTTGATTTCCATTTTGGGTGAACTGCAAACTCTCCACAGCACTCATCTTCCAACACGGCAAAAGAATTTGAAGTCCTTAGGGAATCTAAAGGCGGCCTTGTCAAGATCTTCTTAAGGCCTTTGTCTTTACGACTTTCCACGACGAGGTCTTTTTATTATTGGTCTCCTCATTCGTTTCTTCTCGATGTTTCAGCTGTCGTACAGAGATGCTCTCAGAGTTCCGACTAGATCCATCAGTTCCTTCACTAATCCTTCCATTATTGTTGCAATAATAATAATATTACTACAATTTGCAAATTTGCCGATTATACAAAAATCGGTAGGGAAATTACCACAGAAGAAGACTCACTAACACTACACACAGAAATCACACTAATGTGATGTATCAAATGAACAAATCCATATGGACCGTGACGAGGTTCGAACCTGCGTCCGGGAGCATCCCAGACACTGCCTCACATCACTTCAAGTTGATCTAAAAAGTGGTTTTGAAATGGTCAAAAGATTGGCAGCTGCAGTTTAATGCTGATAAATGTAAAATTTAAGCTTTGTTAATCTTTCTTCATATGAAAGATTTCTAATTTGGAGAATTAACTTAATTATCCTACGCTGAATTTATATCCATTCCATAGTACGGCGACCAAGACTGAACTGCATAATCTAAATGGGGCCTAACCAGACCAAGATATAGCTGAAGCACAACACCAGGTGTCTTGTTACTAAGGATTCGATTAATAAATCCCAGTGTCCCATTTTCTTATTACGACCGTTCATGCATTGATCCTTTGGTTTTAAATTCTTACTAATCTTAACTCCCAGATCCCTTTCAAAATCCTACTCCGCAATCTCAACACCATCTAGCTCGTATCTTGTAACTCTATCATCATTACCTAGCCTCAAAACTTTACATTTATCAGCATTAAACTGTAGCTGTCAATCTTTTCACCATTTTAAAACCCAATTTAGATCAACTTGAAGTGATAGTGAGTCTTCTGTGGTAATTTCCCTACCGATTTTTGTATCATCGGCAAATTTGCAAATGTTGCTACTCTAACCTGAATCTAAGTCATTTATATATAATAAACACCAGAGGCCCCAAGACAAAGCCTAGAGGCTCTCCTCTAACAACATTTTCCCACTCTGACTTGACTCCATTTATACTAACTCTCTGTTTCCTTTGGAATAAGCGAACTGCAGAAGGCCTATTGGCCCATACGAAGTAACCCTATTTATACCCACCCAATCACACTCATATGTAAAAGTTCAACCCACGCTTGAAAGAATCAATGGACATCCCCCCCCCCTCCTCCCCTCCACCACGCAACTCGGCAACTGGTTCCACAAATCAACACCCTTGTAACCGAACTAGTATTTATCCAGATCTTTCTTAAATCAATGTCTTTTTTCAGTTTATACACATTGTTTTGTGTTCTGTCTTTATTTGAGACTTTTAATACTAGTAATATCCACTTTGTTTTGTCCATTCATTCACTTGCAAGAACATAAAAACGTAAGAATAAAGGTAACTGCGGAATGCCTATTGGCCCATACGAAGCAGCTCCTATTTATAACTACCCAATCCCACTCATATATATTTCCAACCCACACTTGAAACTATTAAGGGACCCCACCTCCACCTCGTTACATGGTAATTGGTTCCATAAATCGGTTCCATCAGGTTGTTTACAAGGACGCATGTCGTCCACCCAAAGACCTTCATAGCTTTTCTTGCTCAACTGCTGAGTGTAGCAGTACACAGTTACAGTTACTCCCTCAGTTACTCATTTATTACAGTGCGACCATGTCCCCCCAGGATATGACTTTCCTAACCATCTTTCTGAAATTATTAACGTCAGAAAGACATAGTGATCTCGTAGCAAGAGGAAGGAAAATTGCTGAAGATGACTGGAATAATAAACCAGAGGATAATCCAACCCTCAGCGAACAACCGTGGCAAATTGTAAGAAACGGAAAGGCAAACAAACGAGGAAGAACCGAAAAAAAGTCCAAAGAAACCAATTTAGAAGCAAACCAGAACCCAAGAGAAGCCCCCAAACCAATGTCAAGTACCATCTTCAAAACCAATAAAGGAAAACTGGAAAAGGATCATCCAGGATCAGATCTTAGAGCCAAACCTGACATTAGAGGCAGATATAACATATCCACAGCTAATCCAAATGAAATTACAAACCTCAGGAATACAGAACACCTAGTTGAACTGAAACCAGAGGAAAAAATCACTAAAATGATAAAACAACATTTCCCGGTTGAAGTTCATGCAAACAGACTCTTAGAATGCCCAAATGTCACAACGGCGGAAAGATGTAAACACAACAATGTAAAAACAAGACAGGTCCTCGTAACAATAAAAGTACCTCGCATCAACACTGAATGTTGGGATCTATGGCCAATTCAGTCTAAGGCTGTACAATCCAGAACCCATGCACTGTTACAGATGTCAGCGCTTCGGCCACTATAAAGATGGCTGCAGAGGCCCGGAACGAATTTACAATAAAATATTCAACGATTCAAAAACAAAGCACAAACACTCAGAGCAGTGTTTCTCAAGGACAACATTGATATTGTTCTACTTCAAGAAACACTCACCAGGACTGGAAGAAATATCAATATCCCAGGATATGAAAGTTTCCACTGCCCTATGGCACAAAGTGGCACCAAAGGCATTTCAATTCTAGTAAGAAATCATATCAATGCCACGGCAATCACAGACCTGCCCAACTGTGGCGAGAACGTCGAAATTATGGGAGTTAATCTCACTATGAGGAACTCAAGGCTGTCCATCTTCAATGTATACAGGAGCCATAGAGAACGCGACATGGATCTCTCAGCAAACTTTGCAATATCAGTTACTACACCTACTATTATCTCTGGCGACTTCAACGCTCATAGTGAATTACTACTTGATTTACCCAGAACCGACGCCAATGGAAGAAATATTGAACACCTTTTCGATGAAGTGCCTGAAATCAGTCTGATTAATTCGACGGAACCAACCCACACTGGTGGGGGGGAAAGCTGGTTCTTACATTTGTTTCCAAAAGTATAAATGAGTTGTGTCACTGATCAGTTGATCATGTTCTGACCAGTGACCACTTTGCTACAAAAACAGTTATTAATATAGCACTACCTCCCAGACCTCCAGCTGCCGAGCCCGGATGTTACTTTATTAAAGCATATTGGACGAAGTTTCAGGAATCTCTTGAAACTTGGCACCAGAACTACACTCCACCTGACAACACCAAAGAAATGGAAAAAAAAAAAATAGAAAAAAGCAATACATAGAGCAGCAAATCACGTCATCCCCAAGAGGAAAACAATTACCCAACAACATAAGGACCATTGGTATTACTCTGATAGGATCAAAGAGCTACATAACACACTAAATTTTGCACGAAAGAATTTCAGAAGAGATAGAACCAAAGATAATCTAGGAATTCTTAAAGCTGTCCGAGATCATGTGCACGAAGAAACAGCAAAAATCAGAGAAGAAAAATGGCTCGAGTGGTGTGCAGAGCTAAATCAGCATACATCCTTGGGCGACATCTGGAGGCAGATCAACAAAAACAACTAAAAATGCAGTTCCAGGCGAGGACCAAATCACTTACAACATGCTTATTATTATTATTATTAACATCTTTATTGACAAAATTAATTACAATTTTGCCTAATCTGAGGATTTTGATAGTCTTATTAAATTGAGGTTAATGCTAGTATTCACTGTCACGCAGGACAGAGGGTCATACATAAGACAATAGGTCTAAACTGTAGGCTGAAGCACATATATATCATGGTTACAATCAATGTTTTAATGTGTGGATATGTGAAAACAACTTTCTTTTGTGCACTGCCACACAAGGGTAGGGATGGGTTCATAAGTGATACAGCTTAGAATATAAATAAAAATTGTTCTTCATTCTTTAAAATGGACAAGCAAATTTTGGGTAAATTGTTAGGATGTCGTCCAGAACACCTGAGTCAATAAAATAGTTACACAGTTGGTGGTACAATAGGCCAGGAGGTCTAAAGTCCTTTACGGTTTCACATTCATCAATATAGTGTTCTAGTGAATGCATTAAAGGTTTATCACAGAGTTTACAATCTGAATATTCTGGTAGTGGCTCAGCCTCACTAACCTGCCAGATGTGTCTATATCCAAGGCGAATTCGCGCAATTACTACATCACATTGCCTGGTCCGCTTACTGTGCTGACCATACAAATACCTATTATTACAGAACTTGTCATAACAAGGAGGTTACCGTGGTTACCGTGCATAGTACACCCGTAGGTAATACCCTAAAAGCCGGACAGAGGATGGAATGTCCGACCTCAGGCGCATCCCTAGGGTACGAATGTTGGTCTTCACACACACATACTTGCACTTTCTCTAGAACTTTGACCAGATTATCCATCCATGTACTTGTTCTACACTGAAGGTTTTTCTGAAGCGATCTCTGTATACTGTCTTTGATTGACAGTCTGGCGGTGGTTCCAACAAATTTTGCTGTTATGGTGGCTATCCTTTGTTTGATCCTGTTTTCTAATGCTGGTAAGTTGGTTTCCATTCTTAGATTCTCTCTACGCGTTCATATAAGTGCTCCCAGCATTGTTCTGAGAGCATCATTTTGAGACACTTCCAGTTTCTCCCAGTGGTTATCACTGAGGGATGTACGAGCAGGGATGTAAAGCTGAATTTCTGGCTTTACAACTTTGCCGAAGATATTCATTTTCTTGAGTGAATTTCAACTGGCTGTCTATTATGACTCCTAAGTATTGAAAAGAGGTAGCCCCACTCAATTTCATGTCCTTGTATTGCGAGTCTGATGTCTTCAGTTCTCATTTTAACGGCCATTGCTTTTGTTTTATTGCTGCTTATTTTCACTACTATGCATTCCACTTCCCTGCTGATAATATCTAGGCATTTTTGTGCATGGCTCCTTACGCCTTTGCCACTGATGATGACTACAAATTCGTCTGCATAGTTAAGCAGTTTGGCTTAAAGGCAAGAGCGTGTCCTTTGATTTCCTTATCCAGAAGGCAGCACAGTGTAGCTGGAGCACTGGCTAACTCGAAGGCTTTTTCAAGGTCTAGAAAAATAAGGATTCCATCTTTGACATTGATTTGATCCACGAGGGAGGTAAGGCATTCTGTGGTTCCAACACCTTTTCTGTAGGCAAACATATCTTGGTGTAGTGGATTGGCTTTCCATTCAATTTGATTAAGGGCCAATTAAATTAAGATTCAATTTGATCCATTCTTTCTGCAATTTTGGCCAGGCAGCTTGTTAATGAGATGGCTCTTGGATTTCCTGGGTCTTTAGGTTTTGGAATGGAAACTATAACTGCACTGTTCCAAGAGAGTGGTCGAGTTCTGGTCACCCATACACTGTTGATGACATTCAAGAAGGCTTTTTCACTCTTATATCCTAGCTTGGCTAGCATGTTGTAAGTGATTTGGTCCTCGCCTGGAACTGCATTTTTAGTTTTATTTGTAGCGCTTTCAGATTGAAAGTTTGGTCTAGTTCGTCAGGTAAGGCTAAAGCATCATCTATTTTTTTCCATCTTGCTGCTTGAAGTCTCTGGTGAGGCAGAGTTGCTTGAGGAAGTTGAATGGAACTGGACCTATCCTTCCCCTAGTCTTAGTTCGATATAACTGAAAAAAGCCTTTAGGATTTGTCTTCGCTTGCTCTGCTATGCGAACTTCATAGTTTCTTTTTCCTTTCCTTTTCTCTTTTTTTAAATTTCTAACCAGTTGCGCGAATTCCTGTTCTAAACTGACTTCCCCATTCCTAATCCTTTTGTACCACGCTCTCTTTTTACCTACAAGGTTCTTCAGATCCTTTGTTATCCACTTTGGATCATTAGTATTCAATCTATTCAATTCATACGGTATACTACGTTCCTGGGTTTTGCTTAAAATATTTTTAAATGGGTTATATTTTGAATCCACATCGAAATTCCCTTTTACGTCACCTGTCGCTGGGTTCACGTCTAGCCTACACCCCATACCCAAGACATTCCAATCTATTTGACCCCCAAAAATTCTTAGGCTATTGAAATCAGCTTTTCGAAAAGCAGGCACTTTAACAGAATTTTCTCCTACAGATCTATTCCCTTCTATGCTAAATCTTGATGCAATATGTAATATCTTAATGCAATATCTTTCATAGACAACTGGGAACACTTCGATGGAAGAAGTGAAATGTATTCTCGTGATGAAGTGCATCTATCGAAGGCTGGGGTTGTTACTGTTGCGAACTCGTTGGAACCAGTGGTTAGAGGCGTTTGTTTGGGTTGAAACTGTTAGTAGATAGTGGTATGGGAATTGATAGGGAGGAAGTAGGTAATAAAAATTTAGGCCACCAAATTTTGACAGAATGGAAGCAGAGCATCTATGGGATGAAATATCTAGAGCATCTAGATCTAACAGTATTTATGTCATGGGTGACTTTAATTTTAGTGGAATAAACTGGATGAACAGGATTCGGCAGTGTCTGGGATGCTCCCGGACGCAGGTTCGAATCCTCGTCACGGCCCTTGTAGATTTGTTCATTTGATGCATCACGTTAGTGTGATCTCTGTGTGTTATGATGTAAGGTCCATGATGTTATGAAAATGAGGTCCAACGTGTTCTCCTTCCTAGTTGGTTCTACTATTTGCTGGTTTAAGGCAAACCTGTCGCACATCCGTAGCAGGTCATTTGCATGTGCCTGTTCATTTAGGCTACTTCTTGGTATTCTTTCTGATATTACTGTATTAGCCAGGTGCTTCCATTTCAGGTGCCGTAGGTTAAAGTCCCCAAGCAGGATGATGTTCGGAGCTGGATTTGTGAGGTTTTCCAAGCAGTGTTCTATTTTCATTAGTTGGTCTTTAAACTGCTGAGGGTTTGCCTCCGGTGACTTATATATGAGGACAATAACTACATTTAAAATTATCAGCACTTATTATGATTATCATAATAGGAAGTGATTATCAGCACTTCCACCATATCATTTGAGGTGTTTAGCAGCTCAGTACAGATGAGTGTGTCTTTGATGTAGAGGCTGACCCCACCCTGAAGCCGGTGTTTCCTATCACATCTGAAAAGATTGTACTCTGAGATCCATATTTCACCATCATGGTAGTCCTTTGTGTGGGTTTCTGTTAGGGCTGCAAACACTGCATTTGCCTCATGAAGGAGACCATCTATAAATTGAACTTTGTTGGTTTTGCGTGTTTTTATACCCTGGATGTTGGCAAATATAAATGATGTTATCGTGTTAGTGGAAGTGCTGGAAGCCTTACTTGGTGTTAATATCTGAGGCTCTGATAAGGAGGCCACTGTGTTTGCGTCCAGGGTGTGTCGTTTTGGAAGTGATTCGTCCAGTTTTGGTAGTAGGACGGGTGTTGTCTGGTGTAGTACCTGTGTGCTTGTAGGTAATTTGAATTCCAGTCTTGTGGGTATCTCCGTTCCCCTCTGTAATCCTGTAGTGGTTCCATCTGACTGTTCCTCTCTCTTATATTTACTACTCTGTTTCTGCCTTCCTCTAAAAAATTTCCAGTAGTGTCATATTGATCTTCCCATCTATAACGCTCTGTACCTCTCACATGGAATTCCGGACACTGAAGATTGTAGCATTTTTTGTCCCTAATTGAAAATTGACATAATTTAAGGTGGAAGTATCTACACTCTGTTCCAAAACGGCATGTACCCCTCGCCAACATGTTCCTGCATTTTCGAGGATGCAGAAAATGGCATTTTGCTCCTAATTTTCCATATTTGCATATTCCTTTAGCGTAGAATTTGCAAATGTGTTCCGGTTTTGCGTTTTTCAAGATATTTATATCTGTGACTGTCTTGTCTACCTCTTTATTGGAGCCATCTCCGTTTGTCGTCCCAATTCCATCATCTATGCACTCTGTCTCACTGTTGCTCTCATTGTTTATATTATCTGTCTCTGTAATATTGCTGTTATTTTGTACCACAATACCCTCTTCCTCCACATTACTGCTGCAGTTCTCTAAACTATCTGTTTCTGAGTTTTGGTCGTTATCCAATGTTGACTTTTCCCAGTCCGCATATATCACTGGTAACTTGTCTGTGAATGATAATCTCTGTGACTCGGGAATGTTTTTCATCAGTTTAGTTATGTTCTCTAACATTAATCTGTCATCTTTGCAAACCCAGTAAATTCCTTGCCTTTTTATGCATCCTGGAGCGAATTCTGTACAGCCCAGGTGGAATCTTATGTTACAGATGCAGCACGTTACGCCTGCATTTCGTTTTCCCAGTACTCCCGAACATTCGCCACACCTCTCCATTGTCTGGTGTATTGTGTTGTATTTGAGAGTCACTGTATGGATCACTTGTTGATGTCAGTCCTTTTAACTCTTTATAAAATTATATGTATATATATTTATATGTTTAATATTTATAATATTATATTTATAATATTATATGTATACCGTATATTAGTAATATTATGTATGTTATTTTGTTCAAACTTTATGGCAGGTACTTAGCGTAGGGTAGCGAAGCTGGTCCCCGGTGAATACAGGTGACCTCTTGTTGTCCCAGGTTGATGTCACCAGTTTCCAGTTACCCGATTTATAACCACTGATGCCGCCTCTTGCCACTATTCTATATTTCTAGTATTCTATATTTATAATATTCTATGCACGATTTTCCTTCACTTCCAACTTATATGTTGTTGTGATACCCGTTCCACTTCACTGTTCCACGAATCACCGTTCACTATTTTTTTTCCTAATACACGCATGTACCTCGTTCACTGGCTCACACGTGTCTCCCGTTTATTCTCTATTTAGCACAAAGTTCTATTGTTAATGACTATTTTCAATTTTCCAGCGGGTCACTATGCACTTTGTTATGTCTGTAATCAGTAATCCACGGCAGTAGTCCTACGAAATCCCGGTTAATGACACGATTTTAACGGAGCGCGCAAGGTACGTCTTCCCCCTCCCTCGACCTCGACCTAGATCTTACTCATTATTTTAACGAGAAACAAATCGATGATTGAAAATGAAGTATTTAAGGTTATTTTCTGATCAATTATGTGTTTGCATAATTTTTGTCGTATATTTAATGAATTAATAACAAACTGAAAATTCACAAAAACGTGGAAAAACGGTAAAATATTGCCTAATTCGATGATATTTTGTTAAATCACATAAAGAAAAAGGGGATGATAAAGGTCAAAATATTGCTAAATTCGATGATTTTTAGCACAAAACAAAATGCAAGAAAACTTGCTTAAAAATGCAAAATTTGCGAAATTCTGAGATTTGAAGGCCAAATCACATATCGTGAGAAAACATGAAGTAGTATCGAAATATTGGTACAAACGAATATATATACGTAAAATCACACAACATGAATAACGTGAAAAAAGTCACTATATTACCATAATTGAGGATTTTAACTTCAAATCATAGAACTAGGTTTCGTGATATTTAGATCCAAGAAAAGACATATGACAATGTTGTTTCAAATACAAATGATAAAAATCAATGTGTTTTCATTAGAATTAACTAAAATGTTCCTGATTTTCCGTTTATATTACCGGTGGAAGATGTACACGTAAAACCGCTCTAATCCGGCTGAAACGTCGATATATGCAATAAAAACAGAACTTCTCCCCTTTCCAATATCTTACTCAGTATTTTAACGAGAAACAAATAGTTGATTGAAAATGAAGTGTTTAAGGTTAATTTTTAATCAATTATGTGTTTGCATCATTTTTATCGTATATTTTATGAATTAATAGCAATAAACTGGAAATTCACAAAAACGTGGAAAAACAGCAAGATATTGCCTAATTCGATGATATTTTGTTTATATCACATAAAGGAAAAGGGGATGATGAATTCAAAATATTGTTGAATTCGATGATTTTTAGTACGAAACAAAATGCAAGAAAACTTGCTTAAAATGCAATATTATGCGAAAATCTGAGATTTGAAGGCCAAATCACATACCGTGATACTACATGAAATAGTATCGAAATATTAGTAAAAATGAATATATTTACGTAATATCAAACTACATGAAAAACGTGAAAAAGTCACTATTATACCAAATTTGAGGATTTTAACTTCAAATCATAAAGCGAGGTTTCGTATTATTTAGATCCAAGAAAAGACATTTGACAATGTTGTTTCCAATACAAATGATAAAAATCAATGTGTTTCATAGGAATTAACTAAAATGTTCCTGATTTTTCGTTTATATTACCGATGAAAGATGTACACGTAAAACCGCTCTATTCCGGCTGAAACGTCGATATATGCAATAAAAACCGAACTTCTCTCCTTTTTAATATCTTACTCAGAATTTTAACGAGAACCAAATAGTTAATTGAAAATGAAGTATTTAAGGATATTATCTAATCAATTATGTGTTTGCATCATTTTTATCGTATATTTAATGAATTAATAACAATAAACTGAAAATTCACAAAAACGTGGAAAAACAGCAAAATATTGCCTAATTCGATGATATTTTGTTTATATTGTGACGGTAACGCGTTGGTGTTCGGCTGTTTAAGGCTAGGGGTATGGCCTCGTCACATAGTTATAAAAAAAAATAGAAAAACTGGAACTTCGTCTGTGGTAAGGTAAGGAGAAGACACACAAAACACAAGTAAACTTTAACAATGAAATTTTAATTACGTTAAATAAATCAAAACATGAATAAAAGGACAAACAAATTTGTATAATAAAATCAATCAATCAAAATAATAAGAATAATTAAATGACACAATGAAAAGTTACGTTAAGACAAAATAACAAGAAGTGCAATACAAAAAATAAAGGTAAGGTGCTGGAATATTGGCTTTAAGCTACCACCTCTCTCAGTATACGCTAATGTCTAGCCGGGAGGAGTGGTAACTGCGGAAGCACAGAATATTCTGAGGTCTGAGGTCGTGGCGACCCCAGACATCAAGTAGTATGGGGGGGCGAGTGCAGTTGCAGCCAGACCGGCGACCACTCAGCGGAGCCGGTAGCGATCAACAGGTAGTTTGGCGGTTTGAGTCTGAACAGGTGTTCCTGGCTGCATACGTTTTGCGCTCTGGCAAACCTTGGAGATGTTGTTGTCGTTGTTGGACATTTCTTCCCTAGTAGTTTTATATAGTTTGTTGCGACGTATTTGTAGAGGGAAGAGCAGGCTCAATCTCTTGAAGGAGATTATTGTCACAATATCACATAAAGGAAAAGGGGGATGATAAACGTCAAAATATTGCTGAATTCGATGATTTTTAGTACGAAACAAAATGCAAGAAAACTTGCTTAAAATGCGAAAATCTGAGATTTGAAGGCCAAATCACATATCGTGATACTACATGAAGTAGTATCGAAATATTGGTAAAAATGAATATATATACGTAATATCAAACTACATGAAAAACGTGAATAAAGTCATTATTATTCTAAATTTGAGGATTTTAACTTCGAATCATAAAGCGACGTTTTGTATTTTTTAGACCCTAGAAAAGACGTATAAAGATGTTGCTTCCAATACAAATGATAAAAATCAATGTGTTTTCATTAAAATTAACTAAAATGTTCCTGATTTTCGGTTTATATTACCGATGAAAGATGTACAAGTAAAACCGTTCTAATCCGGCTGAAACGTCGATATATGCAATAAAAACATAACTTCTCCCCTTTTAAATATCTTACTCAGTATTTTAACGAGGAACAAATAGATGATTGAAAATGAAGTATTTAAGGTTAATTTCTAATCAATTATGTGTTTGCATAATTTTTATCGTATATTCATTGAATTAATAACAATAAACTGAAAATTCACAAAAACGTTTAAAAACGGCAAAATATTGCCTAATTCGATGACATTTTGTTTTAATCACATAAAGAAAAAGGGGATGATAAAAGTCAAAATATTGCTAAATTCGATGATTTTTAGTACGAAACAAAATGCAAGAAAACTTGCTTAAAATGCAATATTATGCGAAAATCTAAGATTTGAAGGCCAAATCACATACCGTGATACTACATGAAATAGTATGGAAATATTGGTAAAAATGAATATATTTACGTAATATCAAACTAGATGAAAACGTGAAAATGTCACTATTATAGCAAATTTGAGGATTTTAACTTCGAATCATAAAGCGAGGTTTCGTATTATTTAGATCCAAGAAAAGACATTTGACAGTGTTGTTTCCAATACAAATGATAAAAATCAATGTGTTTCATTAGAATTGACTAAAATGTTCCTGATTTTCCGTTTATATTACCGATGGAAGATGTACATGTAAAACCGCTCTAATCCGGCTGAAACGTCGATATATGCAATAAAAACAAAACTTCTCCCCTTTTGAATATCTTACTCAGTATTTTAACGAGACAACAAATAGTTGATTGAAAATGAAGTATTTAAGGATATTATCTAATGAATTATGTGTTTGCATCATTTTTATCGTATATTTAATGAATTATTAACAATAAACTGAAAATTCACAAAAACGTGGAAGAACTGCAAAATATTGCCTAATTCGATGATATTTTGTTTAAATCACATAAAGGAAAAGGGGATGATAAAGGTCAAAATATTGCTGAATTCGATGATTTTTAGTACGAAACAAAATGCAAGAAAACTTGCTTAAAAAATGCAAAATTTGCGAAATTCTGAGATTTGAAGGCCAAATCACATATCGTGAGAAAACTTGAAGTACTATCGAAATATTGGTAAAAATGAATATATTTACGTAAAATCACACTACATGAATAACGTGAAAAAAGTCAATATATTACCATATTTGAGGATTTTACCTTGGAATCATAGAGCGACGTTTCGTATTATTTAGACCCTAGAAAAGACATATGACAATGTTGTTTCAAATACAAATGATAAAAATCAATGTGTTTTCATTAGAATTAACTAAAATGTTCTTGATTTTCCGTTTATATTACCGATGGAAGATGCACACGTAAAACCGCTCTAATCCGGCTGAAACGTCGATATATGCAATCAAAACAGAACTCCCCTTTCCAATATCTTACTCAGTATTTTAACGAGAAACAAATAGATGATTGAAAATGAAGTGTTTAAGGTTAATTTCTAATCAATTATGTGTTTGCATCATTTTTATCGTATATTCATTGAATTAATAGCAATAAACTGAAAATTCAAAAAAACGTGGAAAAACAGCAAAATATTGCCTAATTCGATGATATTTTGTTTATATCACATAAAGGAAAAGGGGATGATAAACGTCAAAATATTGCTGAATTCGATGATTTTTAGTACGAAACAAAATGCAAGAAAACTTGCTTAAAATGCAATATTATGCGAAAATCTGAGATTTGAAGGCCAAATCACATACCGTGATACTACATGAAATAGTATGGAAATATTGGTAAAAATGAATATATTTACGTAATATCAAACTACATGAAAACGTGAAAAAGTCACTATTATACCAAATTTGAGGATTTTAACTTCGAATCATAAAGCGAGGTTTCGTATTATTTAGATCCAAGAAAAGACATTTGACAGTGTTGTTTCCAATACGAATGAAAAAAACCAATGTGTTTCATTAGAATTAACTAAAATGTTCCTGATTTTCCGTTTATATTACCGATGGAAGATGTACACGTAAAACCGCTCTATTCCGGCTGAAACGTCGATATATGCAATAAAAACAGAACTTCTCCCCTTTTTAATATCTTACTCAGTATTTTAACGAGAAACAAATAGTTGATTGAAAATGAAGTATTTAAGGATATTATCTAATGAATTATGTGTATGCATCATTTTTATCGTATATTTAATGAATTAATAACAATAAACTGAAAATTCACAAAAACGTTGAAGAACTGCAAAATATTGCCTTAATCGATGATATTTTGTTGATATCTCATAAAGGAAAAGGGGATGATAAACGTCAAAATATTGCTGAATTCGATGATTTTTAGTACGAAACAAAATGCAAGAAAACTCGCTTAAAATGCAATATTAAGCGAAAATCTGAGATTTGAAGGCCAAATCACATATCGTGATACTACAAGAAATAGTATCGAAATATTGGTAAAAATGAATATATTTACGTAATATCAAACTACATGAAAAACGTGAAAAAAGTCATTATTATACTAAATTTGAGGTTTTTAACTTCGAATCATAAAGCGTCGTTGCGTATTTTTTAGACCCTAGAAAAGACGTATAAAGATGTTGCTTCCATTACAAATGATAAAAATCAATGTGTTTTCATTAAAATTAACTAAAATGTTCCTGATTTTCGGTTTATATTACCGATGGAAGATGTACACGTAAAACCGTTCTAATCTGGCTGAAACGCCGATATATGCAATAATAACAGAACTTCTCCCCTTTTCAATATCTTACTCAGTATTTTAACGAGAAACAAATAGTTGATTGAAAATGAAGTTTTTAAGGTTAATATCTAATCAATTATGTGTTTGCATCATTTTTATCGTATATTTATTGAATTAATAGCAATAAACTGAAAATTCACAAAAACGTTAAAAAACGGCAAAATATTGCCTAATTCGATGATATTTTCTTTAAATCACATAAAGGAAAAGGGGATGATAAAGGTCAAAATATTGCTAAATTCGATGATTTTTAGTAGAAAACAAAATGCAAGAAAACTTGCTTAAAAAAGCAAAATTTGCGAAATTCTGAGATTTGAAGGCCAAATCACATGTCGTGAGAAAACATGAAGTAGTGTCGAAATATTGGTAAAAACGAATATATATACGTAAAATCACACTACATGAATAACGTGAAAAAAGTCACTATATTACCATATTTGAGGATTTTAACTTCAAATCATAGAGCAAGGTTTCGTATTATTTAGATCTAAGAAAAGACATATGACAATGTTGTTTCCAATACAAATGATAAAAATCAATGTGTTTCATAGGAATTATCTAAAATGTTCCTGATTTTCCGTTTATATTACCGATGGAAGATGAACACGTAAAACCGCTCTATTCCGGCAGAAACGTCGATATATGCAATAAAAACTGAACTTCTCTTCTTTTCAATATCTTACTCAGGATTTTATCGAGAAACAAATAGTTGATTGAAAATGAAGTATTTAAGGATATTATCTAATCAATTATGTGTTTGCATCATTTTTATCGTATATATAATGAATTAATAACATTAAACTGAAAATTCACAAAAACGTGGAAAAACAGCAAAATATTGCCTAATTCGATGATATTTTTTTTATATCACATAAAGGAAAAGGGATGATAAAGGTCAAAATATTGCTAAATTCGATGATTTTTTGTAGAAAACAAAATGCAAGAAAACTTGCTTAGAAATGCAAAATTTGCGAAATTCTGAGATTTGAAGGCCAAATCACATATCGTGAGAAAACATGAAGTAGTATCGAAATACTGGTAAAAACGAATATATATACGTAAAATCACACTACATGAATAACGTGAAAAAAGTCACTATATTACCATATTTGAGGACTTTAACTTCAAATCATACAGCGAGGTTTCGTATTATTTAGATCCAAGAAAAGAAATATGACAATGTTGTTTCAAATACAAATGATAAAAATCAATGTGTTTTCATTAGAATTAACTAAAATGTTCCTGATTTTCCGTTTATATTACCGATGGAAGATGCATACGTAAAACCGCTCTAATCCGGCTGAAACGTCGATATATGCAATAAAAACAGAACTCCCCTTTCCAATATCATATTCAGTATTTTAACGAAAAACAAATAGTTGATTGAAAATGAAGTGTTTATAGTTAATTTCTAATCAATTATGTGTTTGCATAATTTTTATCGTATGTTTAATGAATTAATAGCAATAAACGGAAAATTCACAAAAACGTGGAATAACAGCAAAATATTGCCTAATTCGATGATATTTTGTTTATATCACAAAAAGGAAAAGGGGACTATAAACGTCAAAATATTGCTGAATTCGATGATTTTTAGTACGAAACAAAATGCAAGAAAACTTGCTTAAAATGCAATATTATGCGAAAATCTGAGATTTGACGGCCAAATCACATACCGTGATACTACATGAAATAGTATAGAAATATTGGTAAAAATAAATATATTTACGTAATATCAAACTACATGAAAAACATGAAAAAGTCACTATTATACCAAATTTGAGGATTTTAACTTCGAATCATAAAGCGAGGTTTCGTATTATTTAGATCAAAGAAAAGACATTTGACAGTGTTGTTTCCAATACAAATGGTAAAAATCATTGTGTTTCATTAGAATTAACTAAAATGTTCCTGATTTTCCGTTTATATTACCGATGGAAGATGTACATGTAAAACCGCTCTAATCCGGCTGAAACGTCGATATATGCAATAAAAACAGAACTTCTCCCCTTTTTAATATCTTACTCAGTATTTTAACGAGACAACAAATAGTTGATTGAAAATGAAGTATTTAACGATATTATCTAATGAATTATGTGTTTGCATCATTTTTATCGTATATTTAATGTATTATTAACAATAAACTGAAAATTCACAAAAACGTGGAAGAACTGCAAAATATTGCCTTAATCAATGATATTTTGTTTATATCTCATAAAGGAAAAGGGGATGATAAACGTCAAAATATTGCTGAATTCGATGATTTTTAGTACGAAACAAAATGCAAGAAAACTTGCTTAAAATGCAATATTATGCGAAAATCTGAGATTTGAAGGCCAAATCACATATCGTGATATTACATGAAATAGTATCGAAAAATTCGTAAAAATGAATATATTTACGTCATATCAAACTACATGAAAAACGTGAAAAAAGTCATTATTATACTAAATTTGAGGATTTTAACTTCGAATCATAAAGCGACGTTTCGTATTTTTTAGACCCTAGAAAAGACGTATAAAGATGTTGCTTCCATTACAAATGATAAAAATTAATGTGTTTTCATTAAAATTAACTAAAATGTTCCTGATTTTCGGTTTATATTACCGATGGAAGATGTACACGTGAAACCGTTCTAATCCGGCTGAAACGCCGATATATGCAATAATAACAGAACTTCTCCCCTTTTCAATATCTTACTCAGTATTTTAACGAGAAACAAATTGATGAATGAAAATGAAGTATTTAAGGTTATTTTCTGGTCAATTATGTGTTTGCATAATTTTTATCGTATATTTAATGAATTAATAACAATAAACTGAAAATTCACAAAAACGTGGAAAAACGGCAAAATATTGCCTAATTCGATGATATTTTGTTTAAATCACATAAAGGAAAAGGGGATGATAAAGGTCAAAATATTACTAAATTCGATGATTTTTAGTAGAAAACAAAATGCAAGAAAACTTGCTTAAAAAATGCAAAATTGGCGAAATTCTGAGATTTGAAGGCCAAATCACATACTGTGAGAAAACATGAAGTACTATCGAAATATTGGTAAAAATGAATATATTTACGTAAAATCACACTACATGAATAACGTGAAAAAAGTCACTATATTACCATATTTGAGGATTTTACCTTGGAATCATAGAGCGACGTTTCGTATTATTTAGACCCTAGAAAAGGCATATGACAATGTTGTTTCAAATACAAATGATAAAAATCAATGTGTTTTCATTAGAATTAACTAAAATGTTCTTGATTTTCCGTTTATATTACCGATGGAAGATGCACACGTAAAACCGCTCTAATCCGGCTGAAACGTCGATATATGCAATCAAAACAGAACTCCCCTTTCCAATATCTTACTCAGTATTTTAACGAGAAACAAATTGATGATTGAAAATGAAGTGTTTAAGGTTAATTTCTAATCAATTATGTGTTTGCATCATTTTTATCGTATATTCATTGAATTAATAGCAATAAACTGAAAATTCAAAAAAACGTGGAAAAACAGCAAAATATTGCCTAATTCGATATTATTTTGTTTATATCACATAAAGGAAAAGGGGATGATAAACGTCAAAATATTGCTGAATTCGATGATTTTTAGTACGAAACAAAATTCAAGAAAACTTGCTTAAAATGCAATATTATGCGAAAATCTGAGATTTGAAGGCCAAATCACATACCGTGATTGTACATGAAATAGTATGGAAATATTGGTTAAAATGAATATATTTACGTAATATCAAACTACATGAAAACGTGAAAAAGTCACTATTATACCAAATTTGAGAATTTTAACTTCGAATCATAGAGCGAGGTTTCGTATTATTTAGATCCAAGAAAAGACATTTGACAGTGTTGTTTCCAATACAAATGAAAAAACCAATGTGTTTCATTAGAATTAACTAAAATGTTCCTGATTTTCCGTTTATATTACCGATGGAAGATGTACACGTAAAACCGCTCTATTCCGGCTGAAACGTCGATATATGCAATAAAAACAGAACTTCTCCCCTTTTTAATATCTTACTCAGTATTTTAACGAGAAACAAATAGTTGATTGAAAATGAAGTATTTAAGGATATTATCTAATGAATTATGTGTATGCATCATTTTAATCGTATATTTAAGGAATTAATAACAATAAACTGAAAATTCACAAAAACGTTGAAGAACTGCAAAATATTGCCTTAATCGATGATATTTTGTTTATATCTCATAAAGGAAAAGGGGATGATAAACGTCAAAATATTGCTGAATTCGATGATTTTTAGTACGAAACAAAATGCAAGAAAACTCGCTTAAAATGCAATATTAAGCGAAAATCAGAGATTTGAAGGCCAAATCACATATCGTGATACTACATGAAATAGTATCGAAATATTGGTAAAAATTAATATATTTACGTAATATCAAACTACATGAAAAACGTGAAAAAAGTCATTATTATACTAAATTTGAAGATTTTAACTTCGAATCATAAAGCGACGTTTCGTATTTTTTAGACCCTAGAAAAGACGTATCAAGATGTTGCTTCCATTACAAATGATACAAATTAATGTTTTCATTAAAATTAACTAAAATGTTCCTGATTTTCGGTTTATATTACCGATGGAAGATGTACACGTAAAACCGTTCTAATCCGGCTGAAACGCCGATATATGCAATAATAACAGAACTTCTCCCCTTTTCAATATCTTACTCAGTATTTTAACGAGAAACAAATAGTTGATTGAAAATGAAGTTTTTAAGGTTAATATCTAATCAATTATGTGTTTGCATCATTTTTATCGTATATTTATTGAATTAATAGCAATAAACTGAAAATTCACAAAAACGTTAAAAAACGGCAAAATATTGCCTAATTCGATGATATTTTGTTTAAATCACATAAAGGAAAAGGGGATGATAAAGGTCAAAATATTGCTAAATTCGATGATTTTTAGTAGAAAACAAAATGCAAGAAAATTTGCTTAAAAATGCAAAATTTGCGAAATTCTGAGATTTGAAGGCCAAATCACATGTCGTGAGAAAACATGAAGTAGTGTCGAAATATTGGTAAAAATGAATATATATACGTAAAATCACACTACATGAATAACGTGAAAAAAGTCACTATATTACCATATTTGAGGATTTTAACTTCAAATCATAGAGCAAGGTTTCGTATTATTTAGATCTAAGAAAAGACATATGACAATGTTGTTTCAAATACAAATGATAAAAATCAATGTGTTTTCATTAGAATTAACTAAAATGTTTATAATTTTCCGTTTATATTACCGATGGAAGATGCACACGTAAAACCGCTCTAATCCGGCTGAAACGTCGATATATGCAATAAAAACAGAACTTCTCCCCTTTTCAATATCTTACTCAGTATTTTAACGAGAAACAAATAGTTGATTGAAAATGAAGTGTTTAAGGTTAATTTCTGATAAATTATGTGTTTGCATCATTTTTATCGTATATTCATTGAATTAATAGCAATAAACTGAAAATTCACAAAAACTTGGAAAACATCAAAATATTGCCTAATTCGATGATATTTTGTTTATATCACATAAAGGAAAAGGGGATGATAAACATCAAAATATTGCTGAATTCGATGATTTTTAGTATGAAACAAAATGCAAGAAAACTTGCTTAAAATGCAATATTATGCGAAAATCTGAGATACGACAGCCAAATCACATAGCGTGATACTACATGAAATAGTATCGAAATATTGGTAAAAATAAATACATTTACGTAATATCAAACTACATGAAAAACGTGAAAAAGTCACTATTATACCAAATTTGAGGATTTTAACTTCAAATCATAGAGCGAGGATTCGTATTATTTAGATCCAAGAAAAGACATTTGACAATGTTGTTTCCAATACAAATGATAAAAATCAATGTGTTTCATAGGAATTATCTAAAATGTTCCTGATTTTCCGTTTATATTACCGATGGAAGATGAACACGTAAAACCGCTCTATTCCGGCAGAAACGTCGATATATGCAATAAAAACTGAACTTCTCTCCTTTTCAATATCTTACTCAGGATTTTAACGAGAAACAAATAGTTGATTGAAAATGAAGTATTTAAGGATATTATCTAATCAATTATGTGTTTGCATCATTTTTATCGTATATTTAATGAATTAATAACATTAAACTGAAAATTCACAAAAACGTGGAAAAACAGCAAAATATTGCCTAATTCGATGATATTTTGTTTATATCACATAAAGGAAAAGGGGATGATAAAGGTCAAAATATTGCTAAATTCGATGATTTTTTGTAGAAAACAAAATGCAAGAAAACTTGCTTAGAAATGCAAAATTTGCGAAATTCTGAGATTTGAAGGCCAAATCACATATCGTGAGAAAACATGAAGTAGTATCGAAATATTGGTAAAAACGAATATATATACGTAAAATCACACTACATGAATAACGGGAAAAAAGTCACTATATTACCATATTTGAGGATTTTAACTTCAAATCATACAGCGAGGTTTCGTATTATTTAGATCCAAGAAAAGACATATGACAATGTTGTTTCAAATACAAATGATAAAAATCAATGTGTTTTCATTAGAATTAACTAAAATGTTCCTGATTTTCCGTTTATATTACCGATGGAAGATGCACACGTAAAACCGCTCAAATCCGGCTGAAACGTCGATATATGCAATAAAAACAGAACTCCCCTTTCCAATATCATACTCAGTATTTTAACGAAAAACAAATAGTTGATTGAAAATGAAGTGTTTATAGTTAATTTCTAATCAATTATGTGTTTGCATCATTTTTATCGTATGTTTAATGAATTAATAGCAATAAACTGAAAATTCACAAAAACGTGGAAAAACAGCAAAATATTGCCTAATTCGATGATATTTTGTTTATATCACAAAAAGGAAAAGGGGACTATAAACGTCAAAATATTGCTGAATTCGATGATTTTTAGTACGAAACAAAATGCAAGAAAACTTGCTTAAAATGCAATATTATGCGAAAATCTGATATTTGACGGCCAAATCACATACCGTGATTGTACATGAAATAGTATCGAAAAATTGGTAAAAATAAATATATTTACGTAATATCAAACTACATGAAAAACATGAAAAGGTCACTATTATACCAAATTTGAGGATTTTAACTTCGAATCATAAAGCGAGGTTTCGTATTATTTAGATCAAAGAAAAGACATTTGACAGTGTTGTTTCCAATACAAATGATAAAAATCATTGTGTTTCATTAGAATTAACTAAAATGTTCCTGATTTTCCGTTTATATTACCGATGGAAGATGTACATGTAAAACCGCTCTAATCCGGCTGAAACGTCGATATATGCAATAAAAACAGAACTTCTCCCCTTTTTAATATCTTACTCAGTATTTTAACGAGACAACAAATAGTTGATTGAAAATGAAGTATTTAACGATATTATCTAATGAATTATGTGTTTGCATCATTTTTATCGTATATTTAATGAATTATTAACAATAAACTGAAAATTCACAAAAACGTGGAAGAACTGCAAAATATTGCCTTAATCGATGATATTTTGTTTATATCTCATAAAAGGAAAAGGGGATGATAAACGTCAAAATATTGCTGAATTCGATGATTTTTAGTACGAAACAAAATGCAAGAAAACTGGCTTAAAATGCAATATTATGCGAAAATCTGAGATTTAAAGGCCAAATCACATATCGTGATACTACATGAAATAGTATCGAAATATTGGTAAAAATGAATATATTTACGTCATATCAAACTACATGAAAAACGTGAAAAAAGTCATTAGTATACTAAATTTGAGGATTTTAACTTCGAATCATAAAGCGACGTTTCGTATTTTTTAGACCCTAGAAAAGACGTATAAAGATGTTGCTTCCATTACAAATGATAAAAATCAATGTGTTTTCATTAAAATTAACTAAAATGTTCCTGATTTTCGGTTTATATTACCGATGGAAGATGTACACGTGAAACCGTTCTAATCCGGCTGAAACGCCGATATATGCAATAATAACAGAACTTCTCCCCTTTTCAATATCTTACTCAGTATTTTAACGAGAAACAAATTGATGAATGAAAATGAAGTATTTAAGGTTATTTTCTGATCAATTATGTGTTTGCATAATTTTTATCGTATATTTAATGAATTAATAACAATAAACTGAAAATTCACAAAAACGTGGAAAAACGGCAAAATATTGCCTAATTCGATGATATTTTGTTTAAATCACATAAAGGAAAACGGGATGATAAAGGTCAAAATATTGCTAAATTCGATGATTTTTAGTAGAAAACAAAATGCAAGAAAACTTGCTTAAAATGCAATATTATGCGAAAATCTGAGATATGACAGCCAAATCACATAGCGTGATACTACATGAAATATTATCGAAATATTGGTAAAAATAAATATATTTACGTAATATCAAACTACATGAAAAACGTGAAAAAGTCACTATTATACCAAATTTGAGGATTTTAACTTCAAATCATAGAGCGAGGTTTCGTATTATTTAGATCCAAGAAAAGACATTTGACAATGTTGTTTCCAATACAAATGATAAAAATCAATGTGTTTCATAGGAATTATCTAAAATGTTCCTGATTTCCGTTTATATTACCGATGGAAGATGAACACGTAAAACCGCTCTATTCCGGCAGAAACGTCGATATATGCAATAAAAACTGAACTTCTCTCCTTTTCAATATCTTACTCAGGATTTTAACGAGAAACAAATAGTTGATTGAAAATGAAGTATTTAAGGATATTATCTAATCAATTATGTGTTTGCATCATTTTTATCGTATATTTAATGAATTAATAACATTAAACTGAAAATTCACAAAAACGTGGAAAAACAGCAAAATATTGCCTAATTCGATGATATTTTGTTTATATCACATAAAGGAAAAGGGGATGATAAAGGTCAAAATATTGCTAAATTCGATGATTTTTTGTAGAAAACAAAATGCAAGAAAACTTGCTTAGAAATGCAAAATTTGCGAAATTCTGAGATTTGAAGGCCAAATCACATATCGTGAGAAAACATGAAGTAGTATCAAAATATTGGTAAAAACGAATATATATACGTAAAATCACACTACATGAATAACGTGAAAAAAGTCACTATATTACCATATTTGAGGATTTTAACTTCAAATCATACAGCGAGGTTTCGTATTATTTAGATCCAAGAAAAGACATATGACAATGTTGTTTCAAATACAAATGATAAAAATCAATGTGTTTTCATTAGAATTAACTAAAATGTTCCTGATTTTCCGTTTATATTACCGATGGAAGATGCACACGTAAAACCGCTCAAATCCGGCTGAAACGTCGATATATGCAATAAAAACAGAACTCCACTTTCCAATATCATACTCAGTATTTTAACGAAAAACAAATAGTTGATTGAAAATGAAGTGTTTATAGTTAATTTCTAATCAATTATGTGTTTGCATCATTTTTATCGTATGTTTAATGAATTAATAGCAATAAACTGAAAATTCACAAAAACGTGGAAAAACAGCAAAATATTGCCTAATTCGATGATATTTTGTTTATATCACAAAAAGGAAAAGGGGACTATAAACGTCAAAATATTGCTGAATTCGATGATTTTTAGTACGAAACAAAATGCAAGAAAACTTGCTTAAAATGCAATATTATGCGAAAATCTGATATTTGACGGCCAAATCACATACCGTGATACTACATGAAATAGTATCGAAAAATTGGTAAAAATAAATATATTTACGTAATATCAAACTACATGAAAAACATGAAAAGGTCACTATTATACCAAATTTGAGGATTTTAACTTCGAATCATAAAGCGAGGTTTCGTATTATTTAGATCAAAGAAAAGACATTTGACAGTGTTGTTTCCAATACAAATGATAAAAATCATTGTGTTTCATTAGAATTAACTAAAATGTTCCTGATTTTCCGTTTATATTACATATGGAAGATGTACATGTAAAACCGCTCTAATCCGGCTGAAACGTCGATATATGCAATAAAAACAGAACTTCTCCCCTTTTTAATATCTTACTCAGTATTTTAACGAGACAACAAATAGTTGATTGAAAATGAAGTATTTAACGATATTATCTAATGAATTATGTGTTTGCATCATTTTTATCGTATATTTAATGAATTATTAACAATAAACTGAAAATTCACAAAAACGTGGAAGAACTGCAAAATATTGCCTTAATCGATGATATTTTGTTTATATCTCATAAAAGGAAAAGGGGATGATAAACGTCAAAATATTGCTGAATTCGATGATTTTTAGTACGAAACAAAATGCAAGAAAACTTGCTTAAAATGCAATATTATGCGAAAATCTGAGATTTAAAGGCCAAATCACATATCGTGATACTACATGAAATAGTATCGAAATATTGGTAAAAATGAATATATTTACGTCATATCAAACTACATGAAAAACGTGAAAAAAGTCATTATTATACTAAATTTGAGGATTTTAACTTCGAATCATAAAGCGACGTTTCGTATTTTTTAGACCCTAGAAAAGACGTATAAAGATGTTGCTTCCATTACAAATGATAAAAATCAATGTGTTTTCATTAAAATTAACTAAAATGTTCCTGATTTTCGGTTTATATTACCGATGGAAGATGTACACGTGAAACCGTTCTAATCCGGCTGAAACGCCGATATATGCAATAATAACAGAACTTCTCCCCTTTTCAATATCTTACTCAGTATTTTAACGAGAAACAAATTGATGAATGAAAATGAAGTATTTAAGGTTATTTTCTGATCAATTATGTGTTTGCATAATTTTTATCGTATATTTAATGAATTAATAACAATAAACTGAAAATTCACAAAAACGTGGAAAAACGGCAAAATATTGCCTAATTCGATGATATTTTGTTTAAATCACATAAAGGAAAACGGGATGATAAAGGTCAAAATATTGCTAAATTCGATGATTTTTAGTAGAAAACAAAATGCAAGAAAACTTGCTTAAAATGCAATATTATGCGAAAATCTGAGATATGACAGCCAAATCACATAGCGTGATACTACATGAAATAGTATCGAAATATTGGTAAAAATAAATATATTTACGTAATATCAAACTACATGAAAAACGTGAAAAAGTCACTATTATACCAAATTCGAGGATTTTAACTTCAAATCATAGAGAGGGGTTTCGTATTATTTAGATCCAAGAAAAGACATTTGACAATGTTGTTTCCAATACAAATGATAAAAATTAATGTGTTTCATAGGAATTATCTAAAATGTTCCTGATTTTCCGTTTATATTACCGATGGAAGATGAACACGTAAAACCGGTTTATTCCGGCAGAAACGTCGATATATGCAATAAAAACTGAACTTCTCTCCTATTCAATATCTTACTCAGGATTTTAACGAGAAACAAATAGTTGATTGAAAATGAAGTATTTAAGGATATTATCTAATCAATTATGTGTTTGCATCATTTTTATCGTATATTTAATGAATTAATAACATTAAACTGAAAATTCACAAAAACGTGGAAAAACAGCAAAATATTGCCTAATTCGATGATATTTTGTTTATATCACATAAAGGAAAAGGGGATGATAAAGGTCAAAATATTGCTAAATTCGATGATTTTTTGTAGAAAACAAAATGCAAGAAAACTTGCTTAGAAATGCAAAATTTGCGAAATTCTGAGATTTGAAGGCCAAATCATATATCGTGAGAAAACATGAAGTAGTATCGAAATATTGGTAAAAACGAATATATATACGTAAAATCACACTACATGAATAACGTGAAAAAAGTCACTATATTACCATATTTGAGGATTTTAACTTCAAATCATACAGCGAGGTTTCGTATTATTTAGATCCAAGAAAAGACATATGACAATGTTGTTTCAAATACAAATGATAAAAATCAATGTGTTTTCATTAGAATTAACTAAAATGTTCCTGATTTTCCGTTTATATTACCGATGGAAGATGCACACGTAAAACCGCTCAAATCCGGCTGAAACGTCGATATATGCAATAAAAACAGAACTCCCCTTTCCAATATCATACTCAGTATTTTAACGAAAAACAAATAGTTGATTGAAAATGAAGTGTTTATAGTTAATTTCTAATCAATTATGTGTTTGCATCATTTTTATCGTATGTTTAATGAATTAATAGCAATAAACTGAAAATTCACAAAAACGTGGAAAAACAGCAAAATATTGCCTAATTCGATGATATTTTGTTTATATCACAAAAAGGAAAAGGGGACTATAAACGTCAAAATATTGCTGAATTCGATGATTTTTAGTACGAAACAAAATGCAAGAAAACTTGCTTAAAATGCAATATTATGCGAAAATCTGAGATTTGACGGCCAAATCACATACCGTGATACTACATGAAATAGTATCGAAATATTGGTAAAAATAAATATATTTACGTAATATCAAACTACATGAAAAACATGAAAAGGTCACTATTATACCAAATTTGAGGATTTTAACTTCGAATCATAAAGCGAGGTTTCGTATTATTTAGATCGAAGAAAAGACATTTGACAGTGTTGTTTCCAATACAAATGATAAAAATCATTGTGTTTCATTAGAATTAACTAAAATGTTCCTGATTTTCCGTTTATATTACCGATGGAAGATGTACATGTACAACCGCTCTAATCCGGCTGAAACGTCGATATATGCAATAAAAACAGAACTTCTCCCCTTTTTAATATCTTACTCAGTATTTTAACGAGACAACAAATAGTTGATTGAAAATGAAGTATTTAACGATATTATCTAATGAATTATGTGTTTGCATCATTTTTATCGTATATTTAATGAATTATTAACAATAAACTGAAAATTCACAAAAACGTGGAAGAACTGCAAAATATTGCCTTAATCGATGATATTTTGTTTATATCTCATAAAAGGAAAAGGGGATGATAAACGTCAAAATATTGCTGAATTCGATGATTTTTAGTACGAAACAAAATGGAAGAAAACTTGCTTAAAATGCAATATTATGCGAAAATCTGATATTTAAAGGCCAAATCACATATCGTGATACTACATGAAATAGTATCGAAATATTGGTAAAAATGAATATATTTACGTCATATCAAACTACATGAAAAACGTGAAAAAAGTCATTATTATACTAAATTTGAGGATTTTAACTTCGAATCATAAAGCGACGTTTCGTATTTTTTAGACCCTAGAAAAGACGTATAAAGATGTTGCTTCCATTACAAATGATAAAAATCAATGTGTTTTCATTAAAATGAACTAAAATGTTCCTGATTTTCGGTTTATATTACCGATGGAAGATGTACACGTGAAACCGTTCTAATCCGGCTGAAACGCCGATATATGCAATAATAACAGAACTTCTCCCCTTTTCAATATCTTACTCAGTATTTTAACGAGAAACAAATTGATGAATGAAAATGAAGTATTTAAGGTTATTTTCTGATCAATTATGTGTTTGCATAATTTTTATCGTATATTTAATGAATTAATAACAATAAACTGAAAATTCACAAAAACGTGGAAAACCGGCAAAATATTGCCTAATTCGATGATATTTTGTTTAAATCACATAAACGAAAAACGGGATGATAAAGGTCAAAATATTGCTAAATTCGATGATTTTTAGTAGAAAACAAAATGCAAGAAAACTTGCTTAAAATGCAATATTATGCGAAAATCTGAGATATGACAGCCAAATCACATAGCGTGATACTACATGAAATAGTATCGAAATATTGGTAAAAATAAATATATTTACGTAATATCAAACTACATGAAAAACGTGAAAAAGTCACTATTATACCAAATTTGAGGATTTTAACTTCAAATCATAGAGAGGGGTTTCGTATTATTTAGATCCAAGAAAAGACATTTGACAATGTTGTTTCCAATACAAATGATAAAAATCAATGTGTTTCATAGGAATTATCTAAAATGTTCCTGATTTTCCGTTTATATTACCGATGGAAGATGAACACGTAAAACCGGTTTATTCCGGCAGAAACGTCGATATATGCAATAAAAACTGAACTTCTCTCCTATTCAATATCTTACTCAGGATTTTAACGAGAAACAAATAGTTGATTGAAAATGAAGTATTTAAGGATATTATCTAATCAATTATGTGTTTGCATCATTTTTATCGTATATTTAATGAATTAATAACATTAAACTGAAAATTCACAAAAACGTGGAAAAACAGCAAAATATTGCCTAATTCGATGATATTTTGTTTATATCACATAAAGGAAAAGGGGATGATAAAGGTCAAAATATTGCTAAATTCGATGATTTTTTGTAGAAAACAAAATGCAAGAAAACTTGCTTAGAAATGCAAAATTTGCGAAATTCTGAGATTTGAAGGCCAAATCATATATCGTGAGAAAACATGAAGTAGTATCGAAATATTGGTAAAAACGAATATATATACGTAAAATCACACTACATGAATAACGTGAAAAAAGTCACTATATTACCATATTTGAGGATTTTAACTTCAAATCAAACAGCGAGGTTTCGTATTATTTAGATCCAAGAAAAGACATATGACAATGTTGTTTCAAATACAAATGATAAAAATCAATGTGTTTTCATTAGAATTAACTAAAATGTTGCTGATTTTCCGTTTATATTACCGATGGAAGATGCACACGTAAAACCGCTCTAATCCGGCTGAAACGTCGATATATGCATTAAAAACAGAACTTCCCTTTCCAATATCATACTCAGTATTTTAACGAAAAACAAATAGTTGATTGAAAATGAAGTGTTTATAGTTAATTTCTAATCAATTATGTGTTTGCATCATTTTTATCGTATGTTTAATGAATTAATAGCAATAAACTGAAAATTCACAAAAACGTGAAAAAACAGCAAAATATTGCCTAATTCGATGATATTTTGTTTATATCACAAAAAGGAAAAGGGGACTATAAACGTCAAAATATTGCTGAATTTGATGATTTTTAGTACGAAACAAAATGCAAGAAAACTTGCTTAAAATGCAATATTATGCGAAAATCTGAGATTTGACGGCCAAATCACATACCGTGATACTACATGAAATAGTATCGAAATATTGGTAAAAATAAATATATTTACGTAATATCAAACTACATGAAAAACATGAAAAGGTCACTATTATACCAAATTTGAGGATTTTAACTTCGAATCATAAAGCGAGGTTTCGTATTATTTAGATCGAAGAAAAGACATTTGACAGTGTTGTTTCCAATACAAATGATAAAAATCATTGTGTTTCATTAGAATTAACTAAAATGTTCCTGATTTTCCGTTTATATTACCGATGGAAGATGTACATGTACAACCGCTCTAATCCGGCTGAAACGTCGATATATGCAATAAAAACAGAACTTCTCCCCTTTTTAATATCTTACTCAGTATTTTAACGAGACAACAAATAGTTGATTGAAAATGAAGTATTTAACGATATTATCTAATGAATTATGTGTTTGCATCATTTTTATCGTATATTTAATGAATTATTAACAATAAACTGAAAATTCACAAAAACGTGGAAGAACTGCAAAATATTGCCTTAATCGATGATATTTTGTTTATATCTCATAAAAGGAAAAGGGGATGATAAACGTCAAAATATTGCTGAATTCGATGATTTTTAGTACGAAACAAAATGGAAGAAAACTTGCTTAAAATGCAATATTATGCGAAAATCTGATATTTAAAGGCCAAATCACATATCGTGATACTACATGAAATAGTATCGAAATATTGGTAAAAATGAATATATTTACGTCATATCAAACTACATGAAAAACGTGAAAAAAGTCATTATTATACTAAATTTGAGGATTTTAACTTCGAATCATAAAGCGACGTTTCGTATTTTTTAGACCCTAGAAAAGACGTATAAAGATGTTGCTTCCATTACAAATGATAAAAATCAATGTGTTTTCATTAAAATGAACTAAAATGTTCCTGATTTTCGGTTTATATTACCGATGGAAGATGTACACGTGAAACCGTTCTAATCCGGCTGAAACGCCGATATATGCAATAATAACAGAACTTCTCCCCTTTTCAATATCTTACTCAGTATTTTAACGAGAAACAAATTGATGAATGAAAATGAAGTATTTAAGGTTATTTTCTGATCAATTATGTGTTTGCATAATTTTTATCGTATATTTAATGAATTAATAACAATAAACTGAAAATTCACAAAAACGTGGAAAACCGGCAAAATATTGCCTAATTCGATGATATTTTGTTTAAATCACATAAAGGAAAAGGGGATGATAAAGGTCAAAATATTGCTAAATTCGATGATTTTTAGTAGAAAACAAAATGCAAGAAAACTTGCTTAAAATGCAATATTATGCGAAAATCTGAGATTTGAAGGCCAAATCACATATCGTGATACTACATGAAATAGTATCGAAATATTGGTAAAAATGAATATATTTACGTCATATCAAACTACATGAAAAACGTGAAAAAAGTCATTATTATACTAAATTTGAGGATTTTAACTTCGAATCATAAAGCGACGTTTCGTATTTTTTAGACCCTAGAAAAGACGTATAAAGATGTTGCTTCCATTACAAATGATAAAAATCAATGTGTTTTCATTAAAATGAACTAAAATGTTCCTGATTTTCGGTTTATATTACCGATGGAAGATGTACACGTAAACCGTTCTAATCCGGCTGAAACGCCGATATATGCAATAATAACAGAACTTCTCCCCTTTTCAATATCTTACTCAGTATTTTAACGAGAAACAAATTGATGAATGAAAATGAAGTATTTAAGGTTATTTTCTGATCAATTATGTGTTTGCATAATTTTTATCGTATATTCAATGAATTAATAACAATAAACTGAAAATTCACAAAAACGTGGAAAAACGGCAAAATATTGCCTTATTCGATGATATTTTGTTTAAATCACATAAAGGTAAAGGGGATGATAAAGGTCAAAATATTGCTAAATTCGATGATTTTTAGTACAAAACAAAATGCAAGAAAACTTGCTTAAAAATGCAAAATTTGCGAAATTCTGAGATTTGAAGGCCAAATCACATATCGTGAGAAAACATGAAGTAGTGTCGAAATATTGGTAAAAACGAATGTATATACGTAAAATCACACTATATGAATAACGTGAAAAAGTCACTATATTACCATATTTGAGGATTTTAACTTCAAATCATAGAGCGAGGTTTCGTATTATTTAGATCCAAGAAAAGACATATGACAATGTTGTTTCAAATACAAATGATAAAAATCAATGTGTTTTCATTAGAATTAACTAAAATGTTCCTGATTTTCCGTTTATATTACCGATGGAAGATGCACACGTAAAACCGCTCTAATCCGGCTGAAACGTCGATATATGCAATAAAAACAGAACTTCTCCCGTTTCTAATATCTTACTCAGTATTTTAACGAGAAACAAGTAGTTGATTGAAAATGAAGTGTTTAAGGTTAATTTCTGATCAATTATGTGTGTGCATCATTTTTATCGTATATTCATTGAATTAATAGCAATAAACTGATAATTCACAAAAACGTGGAAAAACGGCAAAATATTGCCGAATTCGATGATATTTTGTTTATATCACATAAAGGAAAAGGGGATGATAAACGTCAAAATATTGCTGAATTCGATGATTTTTAGTACGAAACAAAATGCAAGAAAACTTGCTTAAAATGCAATATTATGCGAAAATCTGAGATTTGAAGGCCAAATCACATATCGTGATACTACATGAAATAGTATCGAAATATTGGTAAAAATGAATATATTTACGTCATATCAAACTACATGAAAAACGTGAAAAAAGTCATTATTATACTAAATTTGAGGATTTTAACTTCGAATCATAAAGCGACGTTTCGTATTTTTTAGACCCTAGAAAAGACGTATAAAAATGTTGCTTCCATTACAAATGATAAAAATCAATGTGTTTTCATTAAAATTAACTAAAATGTTCCTGATTTTCGGTTTATATTACCGATGGAAGATGTACACGTAAAACCGTTCTAATCCGGCTGAAACGCCGATATATGCAATAATAACAGAACTTCTCCCCTTTTCAATATCTTACTCAGTATTTTAACGAGAAAAAAATTGATGATTGAAAATGAAGTATTTAAGGTTATTTTCTGATCAATTATGTGTTTGCATAATTTTTATCGTATTAATAACATTAATATTAATGAATTAATAACAATAAACTGAAAATTCACAAAAACGTGGAAAAACGGCAAAATATTGCCTAATTCGATGATATTTTGTTTAAATCACATAAAGGAAAAGGGGATGATAAAGGTCAAAATATTGCTAAATTCGATGATTTTTAGTACAAAAAAATGCAAGAAAACTTGCTTAAAAATGCAAAATTTGCGAAATTCTGAGATTTGAAGGCCAAATCACATATCGTGAGAAAACATGAAGTACTATCGAAATATTAGTAAAAACGAATATATATACGTAAAATCACACTACATGAATAACGTGAAAAAAGTCACTATATTACCATATTTGAGGATTTTAACTTCAAATCATATAGCGAGGTTTCGTATTATTTAGATCCAAGTAAAGACATATGACAATGTTGTTTCAAATACAAATGATAAAAATCAATGTGTTTTCATTAGAATTAACTAAAATCTTCTTGATTTTCCGTTTATATTACCGATGGAAGATGCACACGTAAAACCGCTCTAATCCGGCTGAAACGTCGATATATGCAATAAAAACAGAACTCCCCTTTCCAATATCTTACTCTGTATTTTAACGAGAAACAAATAGATGATTGAAAATGAAGTGTTTAAGGTTAATTTCTAATCAATTATGTGTTTGCATCATTTTTATCGTATATTCATTTAATTAATAGCAATAAACTGAAAATTCACAAAAACGTGGAAAAACGGAAAAATATTGCCTAATTCGAGGTTATTTTGTTTATATCACATAAAGGAAAAGGGGACTATAAACGTCAAAATATTGCTGAATTCGATGATTTTTAGTACGAAACAAAATGCAAGAAAACTTGCTTAAAATGCAATATTATGCGAAAATCTGAGATTTGACGGCCAAATCACATACCGTGATACTACATGAAATAGTATCGAAATATTGGTAAAAATAAATATATTTACGTAATATCAAACTACATGAAAAACATGAAAAGGTCACTATTATACCAAATTTGAGGATTTTAACTTCGAATCATAAAGCGAGGTTTCGTATTATTTAGATCGAAGAAAAGACATTTGACAGTGTTGTTTCCAATACAAATGATAAAAATCATTGTGTTTCATTAGAATTAACTAAAATGTTCCTGATTTTCCGTTTATATTACCGATGGAAGATGTACATGTACAACCGCTCTAATCCGGCTGAAACGTCGATATATGCAATAAAAACAGAACTTCTCCCCTTTTTAATATCTTACTCAGTATTTTAACGAGACAACAAATAGTTGATTGAAAATGAAGTATTTAACGATATTATCTAATGAATTATGTGTTTGCATCATTTTTATCGTATATTTAATGAATTATTAACAATAAACTGAAAATTCACAAAAACGTGGAAGAACTGCAAAATATTGCCTTAATCGATGATATTTTGTTTATATCTCATAAAAGGAAAAGGGGATGATAAACGTCAAAATATTGCTGAATTCGATGATTTTTAGTACGAAACAAAATGGAAGAAAACTTGCTTAAAATGCAATATTATGCGAAAATCTGATATTTAAAGGCCAAATCACATATCGTGATACTACATGAAATAGTATCGAAATATTGGTAAAAATGAATATATTTACGTCATATCAAACTACATGAAAAACGTGAAAAAAGTCATTATTATACTAAATTTGAGGATTTTAACTTCGAATCATAAAGCGACGTTTCGTATTTTTTAGACCCTAGAAAAGACGTATAAAGATGTTGCTTCCATTACAAATGATAAAAATCAATGTGTTTTCATTAAAATGAACTAAAATGTTCCTGATTTTCGGTTTATATTACCGATGGAAGATGTACACGTGAAACCGTTCTAATCCGGCTGAAACGCCGATATATGCAATAATAACAGAACTTCTCCCCTTTTCAATATCTTACTCAGTATTTTAACGAGAAACAAATTGATGAATGAAAATGAAGTATTTAAGGTTATTTTCTGATCAATTATGTGTTTGCATAATTTTTATCGTATATTTAATGAATTAATAACAATAAACTGAAAATTCACAAAAACGTGGAAAACCGGCAAAATATTGCCTAATTCGATGATATTTTGTTTAAATCACATAAAGGAAAAGGGGATGATAAAGGTCAAAATATTGCTAAATTCGATGATTTTTAGTAGAAAACAAAATGCAAGAAAACTTGCTTAAAATGCAATATTATGCGAAAATCTGAGATTTGAAGGCCAAATCACATATCGTGATACTACATGAAATAGTATCGAAATATTGGTAAAAATGAATATATTTACGTCATATCAAACTACATGAAAAACGTGAAAAAAGTCATTATTATACTAAATTTGAGGATTTTAACTTCGAATCATAAAGCGACGTTTCGTATTTTTTAGACCCTAGAAAAGACGTATAAAGATGTTGCTTCCATTACAAATGATAAAAATCAATGTGTTTTCATTAAAATGAACTAAAATGTTCCTGATTTTCGGTTTATATTACCGATGGAAGATGTACACGTAAACCGTTCTAATCCGGCTGAAACGCCGATATATGCAATAATAACAGAACTTCTCCCCTTTTCAATATCTTACTCAGTATTTTAACGAGAAACAAATTGATGAATGAAAATGAAGTATTTAAGGTTATTTTCTGATCAATTATGTGTTTGCATAATTTTTATCGTATATTCAATGAATTAATAACAATAAACTGAAAATTCACAAAAACGTGGAAAAACGGCAAAATATTGCCTTATTCGATGATATTTTGTTTAAATCACATAAAGGTAAAGGGGATGATAAAGGTCAAAATATTGCTAAATTCGATGATTTTTAGTACAAAACAAAATGCAAGAAAACTTGCTTAAAAATGCAAAATTTGCGAAATTCTGAGATTTGAAGGCCAAATCACATATCGTGAGAAAACATGAAGTAGTGTCGAAATATTGGTAAAAACGAATGTATATACGTAAAATCACACTATATGAATAACGTGAAAAAGTCACTATATTACCATATTTGAGGATTTTAACTTCAAATCATAGAGCGAGGTTTCGTATTATTTAGATCCAAGAAAAGACATATGACAATGTTGTTTCAAATACAAATGATAAAAATCAATGTGTTTTCATTAGAATTAACTAAAATGTTCCTGATTTTCCGTTTATATTACCGATGGAAGATGCACACGTAAAACCGCTCTAATCCGGCTGAAACGTCGATATATGCAATAAAAACAGAACTTCTCCCGTTTCTAATATCTTACTCAGTATTTTAACGAGAAACAAGTAGTTGATTGAAAATGAAGTGTTTAAGGTTAATTTCTGATCAATTATGTGTGTGCATCATTTTTATCGTATATTCATTGAATTAATAGCAATAAACTGATAATTCACAAAAACGTGGAAAAACGGCAAAATATTGCCGAATTCGATGATATTTTGTTTATATCACATAAAGGAAAAGGGGATGATAAACGTCAAAATATTGCTGAATTCGATGATTTTTAGTACGAAACAAAATGCAAGAAAACTTGCTTAAAATGCAATATTATGCGAAAATCTGATATTTGAAGGCCAAATCACATATCGTGATACTACATGAAATAGTATCGAAATATTGGTAAAAATGAATATATTTACGTCATATCAAACTACATGAAAAACGTGAAAAAAGTCATTATTATACTAAATTTGAGGATTTTAACTTCGAATCATAAAGCGACGTTTCGTATTTTTTAGACCCTAGAAAAGACGTATAAAAATGTTGCTTCCATTACAAATGATAAAAATCAATGTGTTTTCATTAAAATTAACTAAAATGTTCCTGATTTTCGGTTTATATTACCGATGGAAGATGTACACGTAAAACCGTTCTAATCCGGCTGAAACGCCGATATATGCAATAATAACAGAACTTCTCCCCTTTTCAATATCTTACTCAGTATTTTAACGAGAAAAAAATTGATGATTGAAAATGAAGTATTTAAGGTTATTTTCTGATCAATTATGTGTTTGCATAATTTTTATCGTATTAATAACATTAATATTAATGAATTAATAACAATAAACTGAAAATTCACAAAAACGTGGAAAAACGGCAAAATATTGCCTAATTCGATGATATTTTGTTTAAATCACATAAAGGAAAAGGGGATGATAAAGGTCAAAATATTGCTAAATTCGATGATTTTTAGTACAAAAAAAATGCAAGAAAACTTGCTTAAAAATGCAAAATTTGCGAAATTCTGAGATTTGAAGGCCAAATCACATATCGTGAGAAAACATGAAGTACTATCGAAATATTGGTAAAAACGAATATATATACGTAAAATCACACTACATGAATAACGTGAAAAAAGTCACTATATTACCATATTTGAGGATTTTAACTTCAAATCATATAGCGAGGTTTCGTATTATTTAGATCCAAGTAAAGACATATGACAATGTTGTTTCAAATACAAATGATAAAAATCAATGTGTTTTCATTAGAATTAACTAAAATCTTCTTGATTTTCCGTTTATATTACCGATGGAAGATGCACACGTAAAACCGCTCTAATCCGGCTGAAACGTCGATATATGCAATAAAAACAGAACTCCCCTTTCCAATATCTTACTCTGTATTTTAACGAGAAACAAATAGATGATTGAAAATGAAGTGTTTAAGGTTAATTTCTAATCAATTATGTGTTTGCATCATTTTTATCGTATATTCATTTAATTAATAGCAATAAACTGAAAATTCACAAAAACGTGGAAAAACGGAAAAATATTGCCTAATTCGAGGTTATTTTGTTTATATCACATAAAGGAAAAGGGGATGATAAACGTCAAAATATTGCTGAATTCGATGAATTTTAGTACGAAACAAAATGCAAGAAAACTTGCTTAAAATGCAATATTATGCGAAAATCTGAGATTTGACAGCCAAATCACATAGCGTGAAACTTCATGAAATAGTATCGAAATATTGGTAAAAATAAATATATTTACGTAATATCAAACTACATGGAAAACGTGAAAAAGTCACTATTATACCAAATTTGAGGATTTTAACTTCAAATCATAGAGCGAGGTTTCGTATTATTTAGATCCAAGAAAAGACATTTGACAATGTTGTTTCCAATACAAATGATAAAAATCAATGTGTTTCATAGGAATTATCTAAAATGTTCCTGATTTTCGTTTATATTACCGATGGAAGATGAACACGTAAAACCGCTCTATTCCGGCAGAAACGTCGATATATGCAATAAAAACTGAACTTCTCTCCTTTTCAATATCTTACTCAGGATTTTAACGGGAAACAAATAGTTGATTGAAAATGAAGTATTTAAGGATATTATCTAATCAATTATGTGTTTGCATCTTTTTTATCGTATATTTAATGAATTAATAACATTAAACTGAAAATTCACAAAAACGTGGAAAAACAGCAAAATATTGCCTAATTCGATGATATTTTGTTTATATCACATAAAGGAAAATGGGATGATGAACGTCAAAATATTGCTGAATTCGATGATTTTTAGTACGAAACAAAATGCAAGAAAACTTGCTTAAAATGCAATATTATGCGAAAATCTGAGATTTGAAGGCCAAATCACATACCGTGATACTACATGAAATAGTATCGAAATATTGGTAAAAATGAATATATTTACGTAATATCAAACTACATGAAAAACGTGAAAAAGTCACTATTATACCAAATTTGAGGATATTAACTTCGAATCATAAAGCGAGGTTTCGTATTATTTAGATCCGAAAAAAGAAATTTGATAGTGTTGTTTCCAATACAAATGATAAAAATCAATGTGTTTCATTAGAATTAACAAAAATGTTCCTGATTTTCCGTTTATATTACCGATGGAAGATGTACACGTAAAACCGCTCTATTCCAACTGAAACGTCGATATATGCAATAAAAACAGAACTTCTCCCCTTTTCAATATCTTACTCAGTATTTTAACGAGAAACAAATAGTTAATTGAAAATGAAGTATTTAAGGATATTACCTAATGAATTATGTGTTTGCATCATTTTTATCGTATAATTAATGAATTAATATCAATAAACTGAAAATTCACAAAAACGTGGAAAAACAGCAAAATATATCCTTAATCGATGATATTTTGTTTATATCTCATAAAGGAAAAGGGGATGATAAACGTCAAAATATTGCTGAATTCGATGATTTTTAGTACGAAACAAAATGCAAGAAAACTTGCTTAAAATGCAATATTATGCGAAAATCTTAGATTTGAAGGCCAAATCACATATCGAGATACTACATGAAATAGTATCGAAATATTGGTAAAAATGAATATATTTACGAAATATCAAACTACATGAAAAACGTAAATAAAGACATTATTATTCTAAATTTGAGGATTTTAACTTCGAATCATAGAGCGCCGTTTCGTATTTTTTAGACCCTAGAAAAGACGTATAAAGATGTTGCTTCCAATACAAATGATAAAAATCAATGTGTTTTCATTAGAATTAACTAAAATGTTAATGATTTTCAATTTATATTACCGATTAAAGATGCACACGTAAAACCGCTCTAATCCGGCTGAAACGTCGATATATGCAATAAAAACAGAACTTCTCCCCTTTTCAATATCTTACTCAGTATTTTAACGAGAAACAAATAGTTGATTGAAAATGAAGTGTTTAAGGTTAATTTCTGATCAATTATGTGTTTGCATCATTTTTATCGTATATTCATTGAATTATAAGCAATAAACTGAAAATTCACAAAAACGTGGAAAAACGGCAAAATATTGCCTAATTCGATGATATTTTGTTTATATCACATAAAGAAAAAGGGGATGATGAACGTCAAAATATTGCTGAATTCGATGATTTTTAGTACGAAACAAAATGCAAGAAAACTTGCTTAAAATGCAATATTATGCGAAAATCTGAGATTTGAAGGCCAAATCACATACCGTGATACTATATGAAATAGTATCGAAATATTGGTAAAAATGAATATATTTACGTAATATCAAACTACATGAAAAACGTGAAAAAGTCACTATTATACCAAATTTGAGGATATTAACTTCGAATCATAAAGCGAGGTTTCGTATTATTTAGATCCAAAAAAAGACATTTGATAGTGTTGTTTCCAATACAAATGATAAAAATCAATGTGTTTCATTAGAATTAACAAAAATGTTCCTGATTTTCCGTTTATATTACCAATGGAAGATGTACACGTAAAACCGCTCTATTCCAACTGAAACGTCGATATATGCAATAAAAACAGAACTTCTTCCCTTTTCAATATCTTACTCAGTATTTTAACGAGAAACAAATAGTTAATTGAAAATGAAGTATTTTAGGATATTACCTAATGAATTATGTGTTTGCATCATTTTTATCGTATAATTAATGAATTAATATCAATAAACTGAAAATTCACAAAAACGTGGAAAAACAGCAAAATATTGCCTTAATCGATGATATTTTGTTTATATCTCATAAAGGAAAAGGGGATGATAAACGTCAAAATATTGCTGAATTCGATGATTTTTAGTACGAAACAAAATGCAAGAAAACTTGCTTAAAATGCAATATTATGCGAAAATCTGAGATTTGAAGGCCAAATCACATACCGTGATACTACATGAAATAGTATCGAAATATTGGTAAAAATAAATATATTTACGTAATATCAAACTACATGAAAAACGTGAAAAAGTCACTATTATACCAAATTTGAGGATTTTAACTTCAAATCATAGAGCGAGGTTTCGTATTATTTAGATCCAAGAAAAGACATTTGACAATGTTGTTTACAATACAAATGATAAAAATCAATGTGTTTCATAGGAATTATCTAAAATGTTCCTGATTTTCCGTTTATATTACCGATGGAAGATGTACACGTAAAACCGCTCTATTCCGGCAGAAACGTCAATATATGCAATAAAAACTGAACTTCTCTCCTTTTCAATATCTTACACAGGATTTTAACGAGAAACAAATAGTTGATTGAAAATGAAGTATTTAAGGATATTATCTAATCAATTATGTGTTTGCATCAGTTTTTATCGTATATTTAAAGAATTAATAACAATAAACTGAAAATTCACAAAAACGTGGAAAAACAGCAAAATATTGCTTAATTCGATGATATTTTGTTTATATCACATAAAGGAAAAGGGGATGATAAACGTCAAAATATTGCTGAATTCGATGATTTTTAGTACGAAACAAAATGCAAGAAAACTTGCTTATAATGCAATATTATGCGAAAATCTGAGATTTGAAGGCCAAATCACATACCGTGATACTACATGAAATAGTATCGAAATATTGGTAAAAATGAATATATTTACGTAATATCAAACTACATGAAAAACGTGAAAAAGTCTCTATTATACCAAATTTGAGGATATTAACTTCGAATCATAAAGCGAGGTTTCGTATTATTTAGATCCAAAAAAAGACATTTGGGAGTGTTGTTTCCAACACAAATGATAAAAATCAATGTGTTTCATTAGAATTAACTAAAATGTTCCTGATTTTCCGTTTATATTACCGATGGAAGATGTACACGTAAAACCGCTCTATTCCAACTGAAACGTCGATATATGCAATAAAAACAGAACTTCTCCCCTTTTCAATATCTTACTCAGTATTTTAACGAGAAACAAATAGTTGATTGAAAATGAAGTGTTTAAGGTTAATTTCTGGTCAATTATGTGTTTGCATCATTTTTATCGTATATTCATTGAATTATAAGCAATAAACTGAAAATTCACAAAAACGTGGAAAAACGGAAAAATATTGCCTAATTCGATGATATTTTGTTTATATCACATAAAGGAAAAGGGGATGATAAACGTCAAAATATTGCTGAATTCGATGAATTTTAGTACGAAACAAAATGCAAGAAAACTTGCTTAAAATGCAATATTATGCGAAAATCTGAGATTTGACAGCCAAATCACATAGCGTGAAACTTCATGAAATAGTATCGAAATATTGGTAAAAATAAATATATTTACGTAATATCAAACTACATGAAAAACGTGAAAAAGTCACTATTATACCAAATTTGAGGATTTTAACTTCAAATCATAGAGCGAGGTTTCGTATTATTTAGATCCAAGAAAAGACATTTGACAATGTTGTTTACAATACAAATGATAAAAATCAATGTGTTTCATAGGAATTATCTAAAATGTTCCTGATTTTCCGTTTATATTACCGATGGAAGATGTACACGTAAAACCGCTCTATTCCGGCAGAAACGTCAATATATGCAATAAAAACTGAACTTCTCTCCTTTTCAATATCTTACACAGGATTTTAACGAGAAACAAATAGTTGATTGAAAATGAAGTATTTAAGGATATTATCTAATCAATTATGTGTTTGCATCAGTTTTTATCGTATATTTAAAGAATTAATAACAATAAACTGAAAATTCACAAAAACGTGGAAAAACAGCAAAATATTGCTTAATTCGATGATATTTTGTTTATATCACATAAAGGAAAAGGGGATGATAAACGTCAAAATATTGCTGAATTCGATGATTTTTAGTACGAAACAAAATGCAAGAAAACTTGCTTATAATGCAATATTATGCGAAAATCTGAGATTTGAAGGCCAAATCACATACCGTGATACTACATGAAATAGTATCGAAATATTGGTAAAAATGAATATATTTACGTAATATCAAACTACATGAAAAACGTGAAAAAGTCTCTATTATACCAAATTTGAGGATATTAACTTCGAATCATAAAGCGAGGTTTCGTATTATTTAGATCCAAAAAAAGACATTTGAGAGTGTTGTTTCCAACACAAATGATAAAAATCAATGTGTTTCATTAGAATTAACTAAAATGTTCCTGATTTTCCGTTTATATTACCGATGGAAGATGTACACGTAAAACCGCTCTATTCCAACTGAAACGTCGATATATGCAATAAAAACAGAACTTCTCCCCTTTTCAATATCTTACTCAGTATTTTAACGAGAAACAAATAGTTGATTGAAAATGAAGTGTTTAAGGTTAATTTCTGGTCAATTATGTGTTTGCATCATTTTTATCGTATATTCATTGAATTATAAGCAATAAACTGAAAATTCACAAAAACGTGGAAAAACGGTAAAATATTGCCTAATTCGATGATATTTTGTTTATATCACATAAAGGAAAAGGGGATGATAAACGTCAAAATATTGCTGAATTCGATGAATTTTAGTACGAAACAAAATGCAAGAAAACTTGCTTAAAATGCAATATTATGCGAAAATCTGAGATTTGACAGCCAAATCACATAGCGTGAAACTTCATGAAATAGTATCGAAATATTGGTAAAAATAAATATATTTACGTAATATCAAACTACATGAAAAACGTGAAAAAGTCACTATTATACCAAATTTGAGGATTTTAACTTCAAATCATAGAGCGAGGTTTCGTATTATTTAGATCCAAGAAAAGACATTTGACAATGTTGTTTACAATACAAATGATAAAAATCAATGTGTTTCATAGGAATTATCTAAAATGTTCCTGATTTTCCGTTTATATTACCGATGGAAGATGTACACGTAAAACCGCTCTATTCCGGCAGAAACGTCAATATATGCAATAAAAACTGAACTTCTCTCCTTTTCAATATCTTACACAGGATTTTAACGAGAAACAAATAGTTGATTGAAAATGAAGTATTTAAGGATATTATCTAATCAATTATGTGTTTGCATCAGTTTTTATCGTATATTTAAAGAATTAATAACAATAAACTGAAAATTCACAAAAACGTGGAAAAACAGCAAAATATTGCTTAATTCGATGATATTTTGTTTATATCACATAAAGGAAAAGGGGATGATAAACGTCAAAATATTGCTGAATTCGATGATTTTTAGTACGAAACAAAATGCAAGAAAACTTGCTTATAATGCAATATTATGCGAAAATCTGAGATTTGAAGGCCAAATCACATACCGTGATACTACATGAAATAGTATCGAAATATTGGTAAAAATGAATATATTTACGTAATATCAAACTACATGAAAAACGTGAAAAAGTCTCTATTATACCAAATTTGAGGATATTAACTTCGAATCATAAAGCGAGGTTTCGTATTATTTAGATCCAAAAAAAGACATTTGAGAGTGTTGTTTCCAACACAAATGATAAAAATCAATGTGTTTCATTAGAATTAACTAAAATGTTCCTGATTTTCCGTTTATATTACCGATGGAAGATGTACACGTAAAACCGCTCTATTCCAACTGAAACGTCGATATATGCAATAAAAACAGAACTTCTCCCCTTTTCAATATCTTACTCAGTATTTTAACGAGAAACAAATAGTTGATTGAAAATGAAGTGTTTAAGGTTAATTTCTGGTCAATTATGTGTTTGCATCATTTTTATCGTATATTCATTGAATTATAAGCAATAAACTGAAAATTCACAAAAACGTGGAAAAACGGTAAAATATTGCCTAATTCGATGATATTTTGTTTATATCACATAAAGGAAAAGGGGATGATAAACGTCAAAATATTGCTGAATTCGATGAATTTTAGTACGAAACAAAATGCAAGAAAACTTGCTTAAAATGCAATATTATGCGAAAATCTGAGATTTGACAGCCAAATCACATAGCGTGAAACTTCATGAAATAGTATCGAAATATTGGTAAAAATAAATATATTTACGTAATATCAAACTACATGGAAAACGTGAAAAAGTCACTAATATACCAAATTTGAAGATTTTAACTTCAAATCATAGAGCGAGGTTTCGTATTATTTAGATCCAAGAAAAGACATTTGACAATGTTGTTTCCAATACAAATGATAAAAATCAATGTGTTTCATAGGAATTATCTAAAATGTTCCTGATTTTTCGTTTATATTACCGATGGAAGATGAACACGTAAAACCGCTCTATTCCGGCAGAAACGTCGATATATGCAATAAAAACTGAACTTCTCTCCTTTTCAATATCTTACACAGGATTTTAACGAGAAACAAATAGTTGATTGAAAATGAAGTATTTAAGGATATTATCTAATCAATTATGTGTTTGCATCAGTTTTTATCGTATATTTAAAGAATTAATAACAATAAACTGAAAATTCACAAAAACGTGGAAAAACAGCAAAATATTGCTTAATTCGATGATATTTTGTTTATATCACATAAAGGAAAAGGGGATGATAAACGTCAAAATATTGCTGAATTCGATGATTTTTAGTACGAAACAAAATGCAAGAAAACTTGCTTATAATGCAATATTATGCGAAAATCTGAGATTTGAAGGCCAAATCACATACCGTGATACTACATGAAATAGTATCGAAATATTGGTAAAAATGAATATATTTACGTAATATCAAACTACATGAAAAACGTGAAAAAGTCTCTATTATACCAAATTTGAGGATATTAACTTCGAATCATAAAGCGAGGTTTCGTATTATTTAGATCCAAAAAAAGACATTTGGGAGTGTTGTTTCCAACACAAATGATAAAAATCAATGTGTTTCATTAGAATTAACTAAAATGTTCCTGATTTTCCGTTTATATTACCGATGGAAGATGTACACGTAAAACCGCTCTATTCCAACTGAAACGTCGATATATGCAATAAAAACAGAACTTCTCCCCTTTTCAATATCTTACTCAGTATTTTAACGAGAAACAAATAGTTGATTGAAAATGAAGTGTTTAAGGTTAATTTCTGGTCAATTATGTGTTTGCATCATTTTTATCGTATATTCATTGAATTATAAGCAATAAACTGAAAATTCACAAAAACGTGGAAAAACGGAAAAATATTGCCTAATTCGATGATATTTTGTTTATATCACATAAAGGAAAAGGGGATGATAAACGTCAAAATATTGCTGAATTCGATGAATTTTAGTACGAAACAAAATGCAAGAAAACTTGCTTAAAATGCAATATTATGCGAAAATCTGAGATTTGACAGCCAAATCACATAGCGTGAAACTTCATGAAATAGTATCGAAATATTGGTAAAAATAAATATATTTACGTAATATCAAACTACATGAAAAACGTGAAAAAGTCACTATTATACCAAATTTGAGGATTTTAACTTCAAATCATAGAGCGAGGTTTCGTATTATTTAGATCCAAGAAAAGACATTTGACAATGTTGTTTACAATACAAATGATAAAAATCAATGTGTTTCATAGGAATTATCTAAAATGTTCCTGATTTTCCGTTTATATTACCGATGGAAGATGTACACGTAAAACCGCTCTATTCCGGCAGAAACGTCAATATATGCAATAAAAACTGAACTTCTCTCCTTTTCAATATCTTACACAGGATTTTAACGAGAAACAAATAGTTGATTGAAAATGAAGTATTTAAGGATATTATCTAATCAATTATGTGTTTGCATCAGTTTTTATCGTATATTTAAAGAATTAATAACAATAAACTGAAAATTCACAAAAACGTGGAAAAACAGCAAAATATTGCTTAATTCGATGATATTTTGTTTATATCACATAAAGGAAAAGGGGATGATAAACGTCAAAATATTGCTGAATTCGATGATTTTTAGTACGAAACAAAATGCAAGAAAACTTGCTTATAATGCAATATTATGCGAAAATCTGAGATTTGAAGGCCAAATCACATACCGTGATACTACATGAAATAGTATCGAAATATTGGTAAAAATGAATATATTTACGTAATATCAAACTACATGAAAAACGTGAAAAAGTCTCTATTATACCAAATTTGAGGATATTAACTTCGAATCATAAAGCGAGGTTTCGTATTATTTAGATCCAAAAAAAGACATTTGAGAGTGTTGTTTCCAACACAAATGATAAAAATCAATGTGTTTCATTAGAATTAACTAAAATGTTCCTGATTTTCCGTTTATATTACCGATGGAAGATGTACACGTAAAACCGCTCTATTCCAACTGAAACGTCGATATATGCAATAAAAACAGAACTTCTCCCCTTTTCAATATCTTACTCAGTATTTTAACGAGAAACAAATAGTTGATTGAAAATGAAGTGTTTAAGGTTAATTTCTGGTCAATTATGTGTTTGCATCATTTTTATCGTATATTCATTGAATTATAAGCAATAAACTGAAAATTCACAAAAACGTGGAAAAACGGTAAAATATTGCCTAATTCGATGATATTTTGTTTATATCACATAAAGGAAAAGGGGATGATAAACGTCAAAATATTGCTGAATTCGATGAATTTTAGTACGAAACAAAATGCAAGAAAACTTGCTTAAAATGCAATATTATGCGAAAATCTGAGATTTGACAGCCAAATCACATAGCGTGAAACTTCATGAAATAGTATCGAAATATTGGTAAAAATAAATATATTTACGTAATATCAAACTACATGAAAAACGTGAAAAAGTCACTATTATACCAAATTTGAGGATTTTAACTTCAAATCATAGAGCGAGGTTTCGTATTATTTAGATCCAAGAAAAGACATTTGACAATGTTGTTTACAATACAAATGATAAAAATCAATGTGTTTCATAGGAATTATCTAAAATGTTCCTGATTTTCCGTTTATATTACCGATGGAAGATGTACACGTAAAACCGCTCTATTCCGTCAGAAACGTCAATATATGCAATAAAAACTGAACTTCTCTCCTTTTCAATATCTTACACAGGATTTTAACGAGAAACAAATAGTTGATTGAAAATGAAGTATTTAAGGATATTATCTAATCAATTATGTGTTTGCATCAGTTTTTATCGTATATTTAAAGAATTAATAACAATAAACTGAAAATTCACAAAAACGTGGAAAAACAGCAAAATATTGCTTAATTCGATGATATTTTGTTTATATCACATAAAGGAAAAGGGGATGATAAACGTCAAAATATTGCTGAATTCGATGATTTTTAGTACGAAACAAAATGCAAGAAAACTTGCTTATAATGCAATATTATGCGAAAATCTGAGATTTGAAGGCCAAATCACATACCGTGATACTACATGAAATAGTATCGAAATATTGGTAAAAATGAATATATTTACGTAATATCAAACTACATGAAAAACGTGAAAAAGTCTCTATTATACCAAATTTGAGGATATTAACTTCGAATCATAAAGCGAGGTTTCGTATTATTTAGATCCAAAAAAAGACATTTGAGAGTGTTGTTTCCAACACAAATGATAAAAATCAATGTGTTTCATTAGAATTAACTAAAATGTTCCTGATTTTCCGTTTATATTACCGATGGAAGATGTACACGTAAAACCGCTCTATTCCAACTGAAACGTCGATATATGCAATAAAAACAGAACTTCTCCCCTTTTCAATATCTTACTCAGTATTTTAACGAGAAACAAATAGTTGATTGAAAATGAAGTGTTTAAGGTTAATTTCTGGTCAATTATGTGTTTGCATCATTTTTATCGTATATTCATTGAATTATAAGCAATAAACTGAAAATTCACAAAAACGTGGAAAAACGGTAAAATATTGCCTAATTCGATGATATTTTGTTTATATCACATAAAGGAAAAGGGGATGATAAACGTCAAAATATTGCTGAATTCGATGAATTTTAGTACGAAACAAAATGCAAGAAAACTTGCTTAAAATGCAATATTATGCGAAAATCTGAGATTTGACAGCCAAATCACATAGCGTGAAACTTCATGAAATAGTATCGAAATATTGGTAAAAATAAATATATTTACGTAATATCAAACTACATGGAAAACGTGAAAAAGTCACTAATATACCAAATTTGAAGATTTTAACTTCAAATCATAGAGCGAGGTTTCGTATTATTTAGATCCAAGAAAAGACATTTGACAATGTTGTTTCCAATACAAATGATAAAAATCAATGTGTTTCATAGGAATTATCTAAAATGTTCCTGATTTTTCGTTTATATTACCGATGGAAGATGAACACGTAAAACCGCTCTATTCCGGCAGAAACGTCGATATATGCAATAAAAACTGAACTTCTCTCCTTTTCAATATCTTACTCAGGATTTTAACGGGAAACAAATAGTTGATTGAAAATGAAGTATTTAAGGATATTATCTAATCAATTATGTGTTTGCATCTTTTTTATCGTATATTTAATGAATTAATAACATTAAACTGAAAATTCACAAAAACGTGGAAAAACAGCAAAATATTGCTTAATTCGATGATATTTTGTTTATATCACATAAAGGAAAAGGGGATGATAAACGTCAAAATATTGCTGAATTCGATGATTTTTAGTACGAAACAAAATGCAAGAAAACTTGCTTATAATGCAATATTATGCGAAAATCTGAGATTTGAAGGCCAAATCACATACCGTGATACTACATGAAATAGTATCGAAATATTGGTAAAAATGAATATATTTACGTAATATCAAACTACATGAAAAACGTGAAAAAGTCTCTATTATACCAAATTTGAGGATATTAACTTCGAATCATAAAGCGAGGTTTCGTATTATTTAGATCCAAAAAAAGACATTTGAGAGTGTTGTTTCCAACACAAATGATAAAAATCAATGTGTTTCATTAGAATTAACTAAAATGTTCCTGATTTTCCGTTTATATTACCGATGGAAGATGTACACGTAAAACCGCTCTATTCCAACTAAAACGTCGATATATGCAATAAAAACAGAACTTCTCCCCTTTTCAATATCTTACTCAGTATTTTAACGAGAAACAAATAGTTGATTGAAAATGAAGTGTTTAAGGTTAATTTCTGGTCAATTATGTGTTTGCATCATTTTTATCGTATATTCATTGAATTATAAGCAATAAACTGAAAATTCACAAAAACGTGGAAAAACGGAAAAATATTGCCTAATTCGATGATATTTTGTTTATATCACATAAAGGAAAAGGGGATGATAAACGTCAAAATATTGCTGAATTCGATGAATTTTAGTACGAAACAAAATGCAAGAAAACTTGCTTATAATGCAATATTATGCGAAAATCTGAGATTTGACAGCTAAATCACATAGCGTGAAACTTCATGAAATAGTATCGAAATATTGGTAAAAATAAATATATTTACGTAATATCAAACTACATGGAAAACGTGAAAAAGTCACTATTATACCAAATTTGAGGATTTTAACTTCAAATCATAGAGCGAGGTTTCGTATTATTTAGATCCAAGAAAAGACATTTGACAATGTTGTTTCCAATACAAATGATAAAAATCAATGTGTTTCATAGGAATTATCTAAAATGTTCCTGATTTTCCGTTTATATTACTGATGGAAGATGAACACGTAAAACCGCTCTATTCCGGCAGAAACGTCGATATATGCAATAAAAACTGAACTTCTCTCCTTTTCAATATCTTACTCAGGATTTTAACGGGAAACAAATAGTTGGTTGAAAATGAAGTATTTAAGGATATTATCTAATCAATTATGTGTTTGCATCTTTTTTATCGTACATTTAATGAATTAATAACATTAAACTGAAAATTCACAAAAACGTGGAAAAACAGCAAAATATTGCCTAATTCGATGATATTTTGTTTATATCACATAAAGGAAAATGGGATGATGAACGTCAAAATATTGCTGAATTCGATGATTTTTAGTACGAAACAAAATGCAAGAAAAATTGCTTAAAATGCAATATTATGCGAAAATCTGAGATTTGAAGGCCAAATCACATACCGTGATACTACATGAAATAGTATCGAAATATTGGTAAAAATGAATATATTTACGTAATATCAAACTACATGAAAAACGTGAAAAAGTCACTATTATACCAAATTTTAGGATATTAACTTCGAATCATAAAGCGAGGTTTCGTATTATTTAGATCCGAAAAAAGACATTTGATAGTGTTGTTTCCAATACAAATGATAAAAATCAATGTGTTTCATTAGAATTAACAAAAATGTTCCTGATTTTCCGTTTATATTACCGATGGAAGATGTACACGTAAAACCGCTCTATTCCAACTGAAACGTCGATATATGCAATAAAAACAGAACTTCTCCCCTTTTCAATATCTTACTCAGTATTTTAACGAGAAACAAATAGTTAATTGAAAATGAAGTATTTAAGGATATTACCTAATGAATTATGTGTTTGCATCATTTTTATCGTATAATTAATGAATTAATATCAATAAACTGAAAATTCACAAAAACGTGGAAAAACAGCAAAATATATCATTAATCGATGATATTTTGTTTATATCTCATAAAGGAAAAGGGGATGATAAACGTCAAAATATTGCTGAATTCGATGATTTTTAGTACGAAACAAAATGCAAGAAAACTTGCTTAAAATGCAATATTATGCGAAAATCTGAGATTTGAAGGCCAAATCACATATCGTGATACTACATGAAATAGTATCGAAATATTGGTAAAAATGAATATATTTACGAAATATCAAACTACATGAAAAACGTAAATAAAGACATTATTATTCTAAATTTGAGGATTTTAACTTCGAATCATAGAGCGCCGTTTCGTATTTTTTAGACCCTAGAAAAGACGTATAAAGATGTTGCTTCCAATACAAATGATAAAAATCAATGTGTTTTCATTAGAATTAACTAAAATGTTAATGATTTTCAATTTATATTACCCATTAAAGATGCACACGTAAAACCGCTCTAATCCGGCTGAAACGTCGATATATGCAATAAAAACAGAACTTCTCCCCTTTTCAATATCTTACTCAGTATTTTAACAAAAAACAAATTGTTGATTGAAAATGAAGTGTTTAAGGTTAATTTCTGATCAATTATGTGTTTGCATCATTTTTATCGTATGTTCATTGAATTATAAGCAATAAACTGAAAATTCACAAAAACGTGGAAAACCGGCAAAATATTGCCTAATTCGATGATATTTTGTTTATATCACATAAAGAAAAAGGGGATGATGAACGTCAAAATATTGCTGAATTCGATGATTTTTAGTACGAAACAAAATGCAAGAAAACTTGCTTAAAATGCAATATTATGCGAAAATCTGAGATATGAAGGCCAAATCACATACCGTGATACTACATGAAATAGTATCGAAATATTGGTAAAAATGAATATATTTACGTAATATCAAACTACATGAAAAACGTGAAAAAGTCTCTATTATACCAAATTTGAGGATATTAACTTCGAATCATAAAGCGAGGTTTCGTATTATTTAGATCCAAAAAAAGACATTTGAGAGTGTTGTTTCCAACACAAATGATAAAAATCAATGTGTTTCATTAGAATTAACTAAAATGTTCCTGATTTTCCGTTTATATTACCGATGGAAGATGTACACGTAAAACCGCTCTATTCCAACTGAATCGTCGATATATGCAATAAAAACAGAACTTCTCCCCTTTTCAATATCTTACTCAGTATTTTAACGAGAAACAAATAGTTGATTGAAAATGAAGTGTTTAAGGTTAATTTCTGGTCAATTATGTGTTTGCATCATTTTTATCGTATATTCATTGAATTATAAGCAATAAACTGAAAATTCACAAAAACGTGGAAAAACGGAAAAATATTGCCTAATTCGATGATATTTTGTTTATATCACATAAAGGAAAAGGGGATGATAAACGTCAAAATATTGCTGAATTCGATGAATTTTAGTACGAAACAAAATGCAAGAAAACTTGCTTAAAATGCAATATTATGCGAAAATCTGAGATTTGACAGCCAAATCACATAGCGTGAAACTTTATGAAATAGTATCGAAATATTGGTAAAAATAAATATATTTACGTAATATCAAACTACATGGAAAACGTGAAAAAGTCACTAATATACCAAATTTGAGGATTTTAACTTCAAATCATAGAGCGAGGTTTCGTATTATTTAGATCCAAGAAAAGACATTTGACAATGTTGTTTCCAATACAAATGATAAAAATCAATGTGTTTCATAGGAATTATCTAAAATGTTCCTGATTTTCCGTTTATATTACCGATGGAAGATGAACACGTAAAACCGCTCTATTCCGGCAGAAACGTCGATATATGCAATAAAAACTGAACTTCTCTCCTTTTCAATATCTTACTCAGGATTTTAACGGGAAACAAATAGTTGATTGAAAATGAAGTATTTAAGGATATTATCTAATCAATTATGTGTTTGCATCTTTTTTATCGTATATTTAATGAATTAATAACATTAAACTGAAAATTCACAAAAACGTGGAAAAACAGCAAAATATTGCCTAATTCGATGATATTTTGTTTATATCACATAAAAGAAAATGGGATGATGAACGTCAAAATATTGCTGAATTCGATGATTTTTAGTACGAAACAAAATGCAAGAAAACTTGCTTAAAATGCAATATTATGCGAAAATCTGAGATTTGAAGGCCAAATCACATTTCGTGATACTACATGAAATAGTATCGAAATATTGGTAAAAATGAATATATTTACGTAATATCAAACTACATGAAAAACGTGAAAAAGTCACTATTATACCAAATTTGAGGATATTAACTTCGAATCATAAAGCGAGGTTTCGTATTATTTAGATCCAAAAAAGACATTTGATAGTGTTGTTTCCAATACAAATGATAAAAATCAATGTGTTTCATTAGAATTAACAAAAATGTTCCTGATTTTCCGTTTATATTACCGATGGAAGATGTACACGTAAAACCGCTCTATTCCAACTGAAACGTCGATATATGCAATAAAAACAGAACTTCTCCCCTTTTCAATATCTTACTCAGTATTTTAACGAGAAACAAATAGTTAATTGAAAATGAAGTATTTAAGGATATTACCTAATGAATTATGTGTTTGCATCATTTTTATCGTATAATTAATGAATTAATATCAATAAACTGAAAATTCACAAAAACGTGGAAAAACAGCAAAATATATCCTTAATCGATGATATTTTGTTTATATCTCATAAAGGAAAAGGGGATGATAAACGTCAAAATATTGCTGAATTCGATGATTTTTAGTACGAAACAAAATGCAAGAAAACTTGCTTAAAATGCAATATTATGCGAAAATCTTAGATTTGAAGGCCAAATCACATATCGTGATACTACATGAAATAGTATCGAAATATTGGTAAAAATGAATATATTTACGAAATATCAAACTACATGAAAAACGTAAATAAAGACATTATTATTCTAAATTTGAGGATTTTAACTTCGAATCATAGAGCGCCGTTTCGTATTTTTTAGACCCTAGAAAAGACGTATAAAGATGTTGCTTCCAATACAAATGATAAAAATCAATGTGTTTTCATTAGAATTAACTAAAATGTTAATGATTTTCAATTTATATTACCGATTAAAGATGCACACGTAAAACCGCTCTAATCCGGCTGAAACGTAGATATATGCAATAAAAACAGAACTTCTCCCCTTTTCAATATCTTACTCAGTATTTTAACAAAAAACAAATTGTTGATTGAAAATGAAGTGTTTAAGGTTAATTTCTGATCAATTATGTGTTTGCATCATTTTTATCGTATGTTCATTGAATTATAAGCAATAAACTGAAAATTCACAAAAACGTGGAAAAACGGCAAAATATTGCCTAATTCGATGATATTTTGTTTATATCACATAAAGAAAAAGGGGATGATGAACGTCAAAATATTGCTGAATTCGATGATTTTTAGTACGAAACAAAATGCAAGAAAACTTGCTTAAAATGCAATATTATGCGAAAATCTGAGATATGAAGGCCAAATCACATACCGTGATACTACATGAAATAGTATCGAAATATTGGTAAAAATGAATATATTTACGTAATATCAAACTACATGAAAAACGTGAAAAAGTCTCTATTATACCAAATTTGAGGATATTAACTTCGAATCATAAAGCGAGGTTTCGTATTATTTAGATCCAAAAAAAGACATTTGAGAGTGTTGTTTCCAACACAAATGATAAAAATCAATGTGTTTCATTAGAATTAACTAAAATGTTCCTGATTTTCCGTTTATATTACCGATGGAAGATGTACACGTAAAACCGCTCTATTCCAACTGAAACGTCGATATATGCAATAAAAACAGAACTTCTCCCCTTTTCAATATCTTACTCAGTATTTTAACGAGAAACAAATAGTTGATTGAAAATGAAGTGTTTAAGGTTAATTTCTGGTCAATTATGTGTTTGCATCATTTTTATCGTATATTCATTGAATTATAAGCAATAAACTGAAAATTCACAAAAACGTGGAAAAACGGCAAAATATTGCCTAATTCGATGATATTTTGTTTATATCACATAAAGGAAAAGGGGATGATAAACGTCAAAATATTGCTGAATTCGATGAATTTTAGTACGAAACAAAATGCAAGAAAACTTGCTTAAAATGCAATATTATGCGAAAATCTGAGATTTGACAGCCAAATCACAGCGTGAAACTACATGAAATAGTATCGAAATATTGGTAAAAATAAATATATTTACGTAATATCAAACTACATGAAAAACGTGAAAAAGTCACTATTGTACCAAATTTGAGGATTTTAACTTCAAATCATAGAGCGAGGTTTCGTATTATTTAGATCCAAGAAAAGACATTTGACAATGTTGTTTCCAATACAAATGATAAAAATCAATGTGTTTCATAGGAATTATCTAAAATGTTCCTGATTTTCCGTTTATATTACCGATGGAAGATGAACACGTAAAACCGCTCTATTCCGGCAGAAACGTCGATATATGCAATAAAAACTGAACTTCTCTCCTTTTCAATATCTTCCTCAGGATTTTAACGAGAAACAAATAGTTGATTGAAAATGAAGTATTTAAGGATATTATCTAATCAATTATGTGTTTGCATCATTTTTATCGTATATTTAATGAATTAATAACATTAAACTGAAAATTCACAAAAACGTGGAAAAACAGCAAAATATTGCCTAATTCGATGATATTTTGTTTATATCACATAAAGGAAAAGGGGATGATGAACGTCAAAATATTGCTGAATTCGATGATTTTTAGTACGAAACAAAATGCAAGAAAACTTGCTTAAAATGCAATATTATGCGAAAATCTGAGATATGAAGGCCAAATCACATACCGTGATACTACATGAAATAGTATCGAAATATTGGTAAAAATGAATATATTTACGTAATATCAAACTACATGAAAAACGAGAAAAAGTCACTATTATACCAAATTTGAGGATATTAACTTCGAATCATAAAGCGAGGTTTCGTATTATTTAGATCCAAAAAGGACATTTGATAGTGTTGTTTCCAATGCAAATGATAAAAATCAATGTGTTTCATTAGAATTAACTAAAATGTTCCTGATTTTCCGTTTATATTACCGATGGAAGATGTACACGTAAAACCGCTCTATTCCAACTGAAACGTCGATATATGCAATAAAAACAGAACTTCTCCCCTTTTCAATATCTTACTCAGTATTTTAACGAGAAACAAATAGTTAATTGAAAATGAAGTATTTAAGGATATTACCTAATGAATTATGTGTTTGCATCATTTTTATCGTATAATTAATGAATTAATATCAATAAACTGAAAATTCACATAAACGTGGAAAAACAGCAAAATATATCCTTAATCGATGATATTTTGTTTATATCTCATAAAGGAAAAGGGGATGATAAACGTCAAAATATTGCTGAATTCGATGATTTTTAGTACGAAACAAAATGCAAGAAAACTTGCTTAAAATGCAATATTATGCGAAAATCTTAGATTTGAAGGCCAAATCACATATCGTGATACAACATGAAATAGTATCGAAATATTGGTAAAAATGAATATATTTACGAAATATCAAACTACATGAAAAACGTAAATAAAGACATTATTATTCTAAATTTGAGGATTTTAACTTCGAATCATAGAGCGCCGTTTCGTATTTTTTAGACCCTAGAAAAGACGTATAAAGATGTTGCTTCCAATACAAATGATAAAAATCAATGTGTTTTCATTAGAATTAACTAAAATGTTAATGATTTTCAATTTATATTACCGATTTAAGATGCACACGTAAAACCGCTCTAATCCGGCTGAAACGTCGATATATGCAATAAAAACAGAACTTCTCCCCTTTTCAATATCTTACTCAGTATTTTAACGAGAAACAAATAGTTGATTGAAAATGAAGTGTTTAAGGTTAATTTCTGATCAATTATGTGTTTGCATCATTTTTATCGTATATTCATTGAATTATAAGCAATAAACTGAAAATTCACAAAAATGTGGAAAAACGGCAAAATATTGCCTAATTCGATGATATTTTGTTTATATCACATAAAGAAAAAGGGGATGATGAACGTCAAAATATTGCTGAATTCGATGATTTTTAGTACGAAACAAAATGCAAGAAAACTTGCTTAAAATGCAATATTATGCGAAAATCTGAGATTTGAAGGCCAAATCACATACCGTGATACTATATGAAATAGTATCGAAATATTGGTAAAAATGAATATATTTACGTAATATCAAACTACATGAAACACGTGAAAAAGTCACTATTATTCCAAATTTGAGGATATTAACTTCGAATCATAAAGCGAGGTTTCGTATTATTTAGATCCAAAAAAAGACATTTGATAGTGTTGTTTCCAATACAAATGATAAAAATTAATGTGTTTCATTAGAATTAACAAAAATGTTCCTGATTTTCCGTTTATATTACCGATGGAAGATGTATACGTAAAACCGCTCTAATCCGGCTGAAACGTCGATTTATGCAATAAAAACAGAACTTCTCCCCTTTTAAATATCTTACTCAGTATTTTAACGAGAAACAAATAGTTGATTGAAAATGAAGTGTTTAAGGTTAATTTCTGATCAATTATGTGTTTGCATCATTTTTATCGTATATTCATTGAATTATAAGCAATAAACTGAAAATTCACAAAAACGTGGAAAAACGGCAAAATATTGCCTAATTCGATGATATTTTGTTTATATCACATAAAGGAAAAGGGGATGATAAACGTCAAAATATTGCTGAATTCGATGAATTTTAGTACGAAACAAAATGCATGAAAACTTGCTTAAAATGCAATATTATGCGAAAATCTGAGATTTGACAGCCAAATCACAGCGTGAAACTACATGAAATAGTATCGAAATATTGGTAAAAATAAATATATTTACGTAATATCAAACTACATGAAAAACGTGAAAAAGTCACTATTGTACCAAATTTGAGGATTTTAACTTCAAATCATGGAGCGAGGTTTCGTATTATTTAGATCCAAGAAAAGACATTTGACAATGTTGTTTCCAATACAAATGATAAAAATCAATGTGTTTCATAGGAATTATCTAAAATGTTCCTGATTTTCCGTTTATATTACCGATGGAAGATGAACACGTAAAACCGCTCTATTCCGGCAGAAACGTCGATATATGCAATAAAAACTGAACTTCTCTCCTTTTCAATATCTTACTCAGGATTTTAACGAGAAACAAATAGTTGATTGAAAATGAAGTATTTAAGGATATTATCTAATCAATTATGTGTTTGCATCATTTTTATCGTATATTTAATGAATTAATAACATTAAACTGAAAATTCACAAAAACGTGGAAAAACAGCAAAATATTGCCTAATTCGATGATATTTTGTTTATATCACATAAAGGAAAAGGGGATGATAAACGTCAAAATATTGCTGAATTCGATGATTTTTAGTACGAAACAAAATGCAAGAAAACTTGCTTAAAATGCAATATTATGCGAAAATCTGAGATTTGAAGGCCAAATCACATACCGTGATACTACATGAAATAGTATCGAAATATTGGTAAAAATGAATATATTTACGTAATATCAAACTACATGAAAAACGAGAAAAAGTCACTATTATACCAAATTTGAGGATATTAACTTCGAATCATAAAGCGAGGTTTCGTATTATTTAGATCCAAAAAAGACATTTGATAGTGTTGTTTCCAATACAAATGATAAAAATCAATGTGTTTCATAAGAATTAACTAAAATGTTCCTGATTTTCCGTTTATATTACCGATGGAAGATGTACACGTAAAACCGCTCTATTCCAACTGAAACGTCGATATATGCAATAAAAACAGAACTTCTCCCCTTTTCAATATCTTACTCAGTATTTTAACGAGAAACAAATAGTTAATTGAAAATGAAGTATTTAAGGATATTACCTAATGAATTATGTGTTTGCATCATTTTTATCGTATAATTAATGAATTAATATCAATAAACTGAAAATTCACAAAAACGTGGAAAAACAGCAAAATATATCCTTAATCGATGATATTTTGTTTATATCTCATAAAGGAAAAGGGGATGATAAACGTCAAAATATTGCTGAATTCGATGATTTTTAGTACGAAACAAAATGCAAGAAAACTTGCTTAAAATGCAATATTATGCGAAAATCTGAGATTTGAAGGCCAAATCACATATCGTGATACTACATGAAATAGTATCGAAATATTGGTAAAAATGAATATATTTACGAAATATCAAACTACATGAAAAACGTAAATAAAGACATTATTATTCTAAATTTGAGGATTTTAACTTCGAATCATAGAGCGCCGTTTCGTATTTTTTAGACCCTAGAAAAGACGTATAAAGATGTTGCTTCCAATACAAATGATAAAAATCAATGTGTTTTCATTAGAATTAACTAAAATGTTAATGATTTTCAATTTATATTACCGATTTAAGATGCACACGTAAAACCGCTCTAATCCGGCTGAAACGTCGATATATGCAATAAAAACAGAACTTCTCCCCTTTTCAATATCTTACTCAGTATTTTAACGAGAAACAAATAGTTGATTGAAAATGAAGTGTTTAAGGTTAATTTCTGATCAATTATGTGTTTGCATCATTTTTATCGTATATTCATTGAATTATAAGCAATAAACTGAAAATTCACAAAAACGGGGAAAAACGGCAAAATATTGCCTAATTCGATGATATTTTGTTTATATCACATAAAGGAAAAGGGGATGATAAACGTCAAAATATTGCTGAATTCGATGAATTTTATTACGAAACAAAATGCAAGAAAACTTGCTTAAAATGCAATATTATGCGAAAATCTGAGATTTGACAGCCAAATCACATAGCGTGAAACTACATGAAATAGTATCGAAATATTAGTAAAAATAAATATATTTACGTAATATCAAACTACATGAAAAACGTGAAAAAGTCACTATTATACCAAATTTGAGGGTTTTAACTTCAAATCATAGAGCGAGGTTTCGTATTATTTAGATCCAAGAAAAGACATTTGACAATGTTGTTTCCAATACAAATGAAAAAAATCAATGTGTTTCATAGGAATTATCTAAAATGTTCCTGATTTTCCGTTTATATTACCGATGGAAGATGAACACGTAAAACCGCTCTATTCCGGCAGAAACGTCGATATATGCAATAAAAACTGAACTTCTCTCCTTTTCAATATCTTACTCAGGATTTTAACGAGAAACAAATAGTTGATTGAAAATGAAGTATTTAAGGATATTATCTAATCAATTATGTGTTTGCATCATTTTTATCGTATATTTAATGAATTAATATCAATAAACTGAAAATTCACAAAAACGTTGAAAAAGAGCAAAATATATCCTTAATCGATGATATTTTGTTTATATCTCATAAAGGAAAAGGGGATGATAAACGTCAAAATATTGCTGAATTCGATGATTTTTAGTACGAAACAAAATGCAAGAAAACTTGCTTAAAATGCAATATTATGCGAAAATCTGAGATTTGAAGGACAAATCACATTTCGTGATACTACATGAAATAGTATCGAAATATTGGTAAAAATTAATATATTTACGAAATATCAAACTACATGTAAAACGTAAATAAAGACATTATTATTCTAAATTTGAGGATTTTAACTTCGAATCATAGAGCGCCGTTTCGTATTTTTTAGACCCTAGAAAAGACGTATAAAGATGTAGGTTCCAAAACAAATGATAAAAATCAATGTGTTTTCATTAGAATTAACTAAAATGTTAATAATTTTCAATTTATATTACCGATGCACACGTAAAACCGCTCTAATCCGGCTGAAACGTCGATATATGCAATAAAAACAGAACTTCTCCCCTTTTCAATATCTTACCCAGTATTTTAACGAGAAACAAATAGTTGATTGAAAATGAAGTGTTTAAGGTTAATTTCTGATCAATTATGTGTTTGCATCATTTTTATCGTATATTCATTGAATTATAAGCAATTTAACTGAAAATTCACAAAAACGTGAAAAAACGGCAAAATATTGCCTAATTCGATGATATTTTGTTTATATCACATAAAGGAAAAGGGGATGATGAACGTCAAAATATTGCTGAATTCGATGATTTTTAGTACGAAACAAAATGCAAGAAAACTTGCTTAAAATGCAATATTATGCGAAAATCTGAGATTTGAAGGACAAATCACATTTCGTGATACTACATGAAATAGTATCGAAATATTGGTAAAAATGAATATATTTACGAAATATCAAACTACATGTAAAACGTAAATAAAGACATTATTATTCTAAATTTGAGGATTTTAACTTCGAATCATAGAGCGCCGTTACGTATTTTTTAGACCCTAGAAAAGACGTATAAAGATGTTGCATCCAATACAAATGATAAAAATCAATGTGTTTTCATTAGAATTAACTAAAATGTTCCTGATTTTCCGTTTATATTACCGATGGAAGATGTACACGTAAAACCGCTCTATTCCGGCAGAAACGTCGATATATGCAATAAAAACTGAACTTCTCTCTTTTTCAATATCTTACTCAGGATTTTAACGAGAAACAAATAGTTGATTGAAAATGAAGTATTTAAGGATATTATCTAATCAATTATGTGTTTGCATTATTTTTATCGTATATTTAATGAATTAATAACAATAAACTGAAAAATCACAAAAACGTGGAAAAACAGCAAAATATTGCCTAATTCGATGATATTTTGTTTATATCACATAAAGGAAAAGGGGATGATAAACGTCAAAATATTGCTGAATTCGATGATTTTTAGTACGAAACAAAATGCAAGAAAACTTGCTTAAAATGCAATATTATGCGAAAATCTGAGATTTGAAGGCCAAATCACATACCGTGATACTACATGAAATAGTATCGAAATATTGGTAAAAATGAATATATTTACGTAATATCAAACTACATGAAAAACGTGAAAAAGTCACTATTATACCAAATTTGAGGATATTAACTTCGAATCATAAAGCGAGGTTTCGTATTATTTAGATCCAAAAAAAGACATTTGAGAGTGTTGTTTCCAACACAAATGATAAAAATCAATGTGTTTCATTAGAAGTAACTAAAATGTTCCTGATTTTCCGTTTATATTACCAATGGAAGATGTACACGTAAAACCGCTCTATTCCAACTGAAATGTCGATATATGCAATAAAAACAGAACTTCTCCCCTTTTCAATATCTTACTCAGTATTTTAACGAGAAACAAATAGTTAATTGAAAATGAAGTATTTAAGGATATTACCTAATGAATTATGTGTTTGCATCATTTTTTTCGTATATTTAATGAATTAATATCAATAAACTGAAAATTCACAAAAACGTGGAAAAACAGCAAAATATTGCCTAATTCGATGATATTTTGTTTATATCTCATAAAGGAAAAGGGGATGATAAACGTCAAAATATTGCTGAATTCGATGATTTTTAGTACGAAACAAAATGCAAGAAAACTTGCTTATAATGCAATATTATGCGAAAATCTGAGATTTGAAGGCCAAATCACATACCGTGATACTACATGAAATAGTATAGAAATATTGGTAAAAATAAATATATTTACGTAATATCAAACTACATGAAAAACGTGAAAAAGTCACTATTATACCAAATTTGAGGATATTAACTTCGAATCATAAAGCGAGGCTTCGTATTATTTAGATCCAAAAAAAGACATTTGAGAGTGTTGTTTCCAACACAAATGATAAAAATCAATGTGTTTCATTAGAATTAACTAAAATGTTCCTGATTTTCCGTTTATATTACCGATGGAAGATGTACACGTAAAACCGCTCTATTCCAACTGAAACGTCGATATATGCAATAAAAACAGAACTTCTTCCCTTTTCAATATCTTACTCAGTATTTTAACGAGAAACAAATAGTTAATTGAAAATGAAGGATTTAAGGATATTACCTAATGAATTATGTGTTTGCATCATTTTTATCGTATATTTAACGAATTAATATCAATAAACTGAAAATTCACAAAAACGTGGAAAAACAGCAAAATATTGCCTTAATCGATGATATTTTGTTTATATCTCATAATGGAAAAGCGGATGATAAACGTCAAAATATTGCTGAATTCGATGATTTTTAGTACGAAACAAAATGCAAGAAAACTTGCTTAAAATGCAATATTATGCGAAAATCTGAGATTTGAAGGCCAAATCACATATCGTGATACTACATGAAATAGTATCGAAATATTGGTAAAAATAAATATATATACGTAATATCAAACTACATGAAAAACGTGAAAAAGTCACTATTATACCAAATTTGAGGATTTTAACTTCAAATCATAGAGCGAGGTTTCGTATTATTTAGATCCAAGAAAAGACATTTGACAATGTTGTTTCCAATACAAATGATAAAAATCAATGTGTTTCATAGGAATTATCTAAAATGTTCCTGATTTTCCGTTTATATTACCGATGGAAGATGTACACGTAAAACCGCTCTATTCCGGCAGAAACGTCGATATATGCAATAAAAACTGAACTTCTCTCTTTTTCAATATCTTACTCAGGATTTTAACGAGAAACAAATAGTTGATTGAAAAGGAAGTATTTAAGGATATTATCTAATCAATTATGTGTTTGCATTATTTTTATCGTATATTTAATGAATTAATAACAATAAACTGAAAAATCACAAAAACGTGGAAAAACAGCAAAATATTGCCTAATTCGATGATATTTTGTTTATATCACATAAAGGAAAAGGGGATGATAAACGTCAAAATATTGCTGAATTCGATGATTTTTAGTACGAAACAAAATGCAAGAAAACTTGCTTAAAATGCAATATTATGCGAAAATCTGAGATTTGAAGGCCAAATCACATACCGTGATACTACATGAAATAGTATCGAAATATTGGTAAAAATGAATATATTTACGTAATATCAAACTACATGAAAAACGTGAAAAAGTCACTATTATACCAAATTTGAGGATATTAACTTCGAATCATAAAGCGAGGTTTCGTATTATTTAGATCCAAAAAAAGACATTTGAGAGTGTTGTTTCCAACACAAATGATAAAAATCAATGTGTTTCATTAGAAGTAACTAAAATGTTCCTGATTTTCCGTTTATATTACCAATGGAAGATGTACACGTAAAACCGCTCTATTCCAACTGAAACGTCGATATATGCAATAAAAACAGAACTTCTCCCCTTTTCAATATCTTACTCAGTATTTTAACGAGAAACAAATAGTTAATTGAAAATGAAGTATTTAAGGATATTACCTAATGAATTATGTGTTTGCATCATTTTTATCGTATAATTAATGAATTAATATCAATAAACTGAAAATTCACAAAAACGTTGAAAAAGAGCAAAATATATCCTTAATCGATGATATTTTGTTTATATCTCATAAAGGAAAAGGGGATGATAAACGTCAAAATATTGCTGAATTCGATGATTTTTAGTACGAAACAAAATGCAAGAAAACTTGCTTAAAATGCAATATTATGCGAAAATCTGAGATTTGAAGGACAAATCACATTTCGTGATACTACATGAAATAGTATCGAAATATTGGTAAAAATTAATATATTTACGAAATATCAAACTACATGTAAAACGTAAATAAAGACATTATTATTCTAAATTTGAGGATTTTAACTTCGAGTCATAGAGCGCCGTTTCGTATTTTTTAGACCCTAGAAAAGACGTATAAAGATGTTGGTTCCAAAACAAATGATAAAAATCAATGTGTTTTCATTAGAATTAACTAAAATGTTAATAATTTTCTATTTATATTACCGATGCACACGTAAAACCGCTCTAATCCGGCTGAAACGTCGATATATGCAATAAAAACAGAACTTCTCCCCTTTTCAATATCTTACTCAGTATTTTAACGAGAAACAAATAGTTGATTGAAAATGAAGTGTTTAAGGTTAATTTCTGATCAATTATGTGTTTGCATCATTTTTATCGTATATTCATTGAATTATAAGCAATTTAACTGAAAATTCACAAAAACGTGGAAAAACGGCAAAATATTGCCTAATTCGATGATATTTTGTTTATATCACATAAAGGAAAAGGGGATGATAAACGTCAAAATATTGCTGAATTCGATGATTTTTAGTACGAAACAAAATGCAAGAAAACTTGCTTATAATGCAATATTATGCGAAAATCTGAGATTTGAAGGCCAAATCACATACCGTGATACTACATGAAATAGTATCGAAATATTGGTAAAAATAAATATATTTACGTAATATCAAACTACATGAAAAACGTGAAAAAGTCACTATTATACCAAATTTGAGGATATTAACTTCGAATCATAAAGCGAGGCTTTGTATTATTTAGATCCAAAAAAAGACATTTGAGAGTGTTGTTTCCAACACAAATGATAAAAATCAATGTGTTTCATTAGAATTAACTAAAATGTTCCTGATTTTCCGTTTATTTTACCGATGGAAGATGTACACGTAAAACCGCTCTATTCCAACTGAAACGTCGATATATGCAATAAAAACAGAACTTCTTCCCTTTTCAATATCTTACTCAGTATTTTAACGAGAAACAAATAGTTAATTGAAAATTAAGTATTTAAGGATATTACCTAATGAATTATGTGATTGCATCATTTTTATCGTATATTTAACGAATTAATATCAATAAACTGAAAATTCACAAAAACGTGGAAAAACAGCAAAATATTGCCTTAATCGATGATATTTTGTTTATATCTCATAATGGAAAAGCGGATGATAAACGTCAAAATATTGCTGAATTCGATGATTTTTAGTACGAAACAAAATGCAAGAAAACTTGCTTAAAATGCAATATTATGCGAAAATCTGAGATTTGAAGGCCAAATCACATATCGTGATACTACATGAAATAGTATCGAAATATTGGTAAAAATAAATATATTTACGTAATATCAAACTACATGAAAAACGTGAAAAAGTCACTATTATACCAAATTTGAGGATTTTAACTTCAAATCATAGAGCGAGGTTTCGTATTATTTAGATCCAAGAAAAGACATTTGACAATGTTGTTTCCAATACAAATGATAAAAATCAGTGTGTTTCATAGGAATTATCTAAAATGTTCCTGATTTTCCGTTTATATTACCGATGGAAGATGTACACGTAAAACCGCTCAATTCCGGCAGAAACGTCGATATATGCAATAAAAACTGAACTTCTCTCTTTTTCAATATCTTACTCAGGATTTTAACGAGAAACAAATAGTTGATTGAAAAGGAAGTATTTAAGGATATTATCTAATCAATTATGTGTTTGCATTATTTTTATCGTATATTTAATGAATTAATAACAATAAACTGAAAAATCACAAAAACGTGGAAAAACAGCAAAATATTGCCTAATTCGATGATATTTTGTTTATATCACATAAAGGAAAAGAGGATGATAAACGTCAAAATATTGCTGAATTCGATGATTTTTAGTACGAAACAAAATGCAAGAAAACTTGCTTAAAATGCAATATTATGCGAAAATCTGAGATTTGAAGGCCAAATCACATACCGTGATACTACATGAAATAGTATCGAAATATTGGTAAAAATGAATATATTTACGTAATATCAAACTACATGAAAAACGTGAAAAAGTCACTATTATACCAAATTTGAGGATATTAACTTCGAATCATAAAGCGAGGTTTCGTATTATTTAGATCCAAAAAAAGACATTTGAGAGTGTTGTTTCCAACACAAATGATAAAAATCAATGTGTTTCATTAGAAGTAACTAAAATGTTCCTGATTTTCCGTTTATATTACCAATGGAAGATGTACACGTAAAACCGCTCTATTCCAACTGAAACGTCGATATATGCAATAAAAACAGAACTTCTCCCCTTTTCAATATCTTACTCAGTATTTTAACGAGAAACAAATAGTTAATTGAAAATGAAGTATTTAAGGATATTACCTAATGAATTATGTGTTTGCATCATTTTTATCGTATATTTAACGAATTAATATCAATAAACTGAAAATTCACAAAAACGTGGAAAAACAGCAAAATATTGCCTTAATCGATGATATTTTGTTTATATCTCATAATGGAAAAGCGGATGATAAACGTCAAAATATTGCTGAATTCGATGATTTTTAGTACGAAACAAAATGCAAGAAAACTTGCTTAAAATGCAATATTATGCGAAAATCTGAGATTTGAAGGCCAAATCACATATCGTGATACTACATGAAATAGTATCGAAATATTGGTAAAAATGAATATATTTACGAAATATCAAACTACATGAAAAACGTAAATAAAGTCATTATTATTCTAAATTTGAGGATTTTAACTTCGAATCATAGAGCGACGTTTCGTATTTTTTAGACCCTAGAAAAGACGTATAAAGATGTTGCTTCCAATACAAATGATAAAAATCAATGTGTTTTCATTAGAATTAACTAAAATGTTAATGATTTTCAATTTATATTACCGATTTAAGATGCACACGTAAAACCGCTCTAATCCGGCTGAAGCGTCGATATATGCAATAAAAACAGAACTTCTCCCCTTTTAAATATCTTACTCAGTATTTTAACGAGAAACAAATAGCTGATTGAAAATGAAGTGTTTAAGGTTAATTTCTGATCAATTATGTGTTTGCATCATTTTTATCGTATATTCATTGAATTCATAGCAATAAACTGAAAATTCACAAAAACGTGGAAAAACGGCAAAATATTGCCTAATTCGATGATATTTTGTTTATATTACATAAAGGAAAAGGGGATGATAAACGTCAAAATATTGCTGAATTCGATGATTTTTAGTACGAAACAAAATGCAAGAAAACTTGCTTAAAATGCAATATAATGCGAAAATCTGAGATTTGACGGCCAAATCACATACCGTGATACCACATGAAATAGTATCGAAATATTGGTAAAAATAAATATATATACGTAATATCAAACTACATGAAAAACGTGAAAAAGTCACTATTATACCAAATTTGAGGATTTTAACTTCAACTCATAGAGCGAGGTTTCGTATTATTTAGATCCAAGAAAAGTCATTTGACAATATTGTTTCCAATACAAATGATAAAAATCAATGTGTTTCATAGGAATTATCTAAAATGTTCCTGATTTTCCGTTTATATTACCGATGGAAGATGTACACGTAAAACCGCTCTATTCCAACTGAAACGTCGATATATGCAATAAAAACAAAACTTTTCCCCCTTTTTCAATATCTTACTCAGTATTTTAACGAGAAACAAATAGTAAATTGAAAATGAAGTATTTAAGGATATTACCTAATAAATTATGTGTTTGCATCATTTTTATCGTATATTTAATGAATTAATAACATTAAACTGAAAATTCACAAAAAACGTGGAAAAACAGCAAAATATTGCCTAATTCGATGATATTTTGTTTATATCACATAAAGGAAAAGGGGATGATGAACGTCAAAATATTGCTGAATTCGATGATTTTTAGTACGAAACAAAATGCAAGAAAACTTGCTTAAAATGCAATATTATGCGAAAATCTGAGATTTGAAGGCCAAATCACATATCGTGATACTACATGAAATAGTATCGAAATATTGGTAAAAATGAATATATTTACGTAATATCAAACTACATGAAAAACGTGAAAAAATTCATTATTATACTAAATTTGAGGATTTTAACTTCGAATCATAAAGCGACGTTTCGTATTTTTTAGACCCTAGAAAAGACGTATAAAGATGTTGCTTCCATTATAAATGATAAAAATCAATGTGTTTTCATTAAAATTAACTAAAATGTTCCTGATTTTCGGTTTATATTACTGATGGAAGATGTACACGTAAAACCGTTCTAATCCGGCTGAAACGCCGATATTTGCAATAATAACAGAACTTCTCCCCTTTTCAATATCTTACTCAGTATTATCTTACTCAACGAGAAACAAATTGATGATTGAAAATGAAGTATTTAAGGTTATTTTCTGATCAATTATGTGTTTGCATAATTTTTATCGTATATTTAATGAATTAATAACAATAAACTGAATATTCACAAAAAAGTGGAAAAACGGCAAAATATTGCCAAATTCGATGATATTTTGTTTAAATCACATAAAGGAAAAAGGGGTGATAAAGGTCAAAATATTGCTAAATTCGATGATTTTTAGTACAAAACAAAATGCAAGAAAACTTGCTTAAAAATGCAAAATTTGCGAAATTCTGAGATTTGAAGGCCAAATCACCTATCGTGAGAAAACATGAAGTACTATCGAAATATTGGTAAAAACGAATATATATACGTAAAATCACACTACATGAATAACGTGAAAAAAGTCACTATATTACCATATTTGAGGATTTTAACTTCAAATCATAGAGCGAGGTTTCGTATTATTTACATCCAAGAAAAGACATATGACAATTTTGTTTCAAATACAAATGATAAAAATAAATGTGTTTTCATTAGAATTAACTAAAATGTTCTTGATTTTCCGTTTATATTACCGATGGAAGATGCACACGTAAAACCACTCTAATCCGGCTGAAACGTCGATATATGCAATAAAAACATTACTCCCCTTTCCAATATCTTACTCAGTATTTTAACGAGAAACAAATAGATGATTGAAAATGAAGTGTTTAAGGTTAATTTCTAATCAATTATGTGTTTGCATCATTTTTATCGTATATTCATTGAATTAATAGCAATAAACTGAAAATTCACAAAAACGTGGAAAAACCGCAAAATAATGCCTAATTCGATGATATTTTGTTTATATCACATAAAGGAAAAGGGGATGATAAACGTCAAAATATTGCTGAAATGCAATATTATGCGAAAATCTGAGATTTGACAGCCTAATCACATAGCGTGATACTACATGAAATAGTATCGAAATATTGGTAAAAATAAATATATTTACGTAATATCAAACTACATGAAAAACGAGAAAAAGTCACTATTATACCAAATTTGAGGATTTTAACTTCGAATCATAGAGCGAGGTTTCGTATTATTTAGATCCAATAAAAGACATTTGACAATGTTGTTTCCAATACAAATGATAAAAATCAATGTGTTTCATAGGAATTATCTAAAATGTTCCTGATTTTCCGTTTATATTACCGATGGAAGATGAACACGTAAAACCGCTCTATTCCGGCAGAAACGTCAATATATGCAATAAAAACTGAACTTCTCTCCTTTTCAATATCTTACTCAGGATTTTAACGAGAAACAAATAGTTGATTGAAAATGAAGTATTTAAGGATATTATCTAATCAATTATGTGATTGCATCATTTTTATCGTATATTTAATGAATTAATAACATTAAACTGAAAATTCACAAAAACGTGGAAAAACAGCAAAATATTGCCTAATTCGATGATATTTTGTTTATATCACATAAAGGAAAAGGGGATGATGAACGTCAAAATATTGCTGAATTCGATGATTTTTAGTACGAAACAAAATGCAAGAAAACTTGCTTAAAATGCAATATTATGCGAAAATCTGAGATATGAAGGCCAAATCACATACCGTGATACTACATGAAATAGTATCGAAATATTGGTAAAAATGAATATATTTACGTAATATCAAACTACATGAAAAACGTGAAAAAGTCACTATTATACCAAATTTGAGGAAATTAACTTCGAATCATAAAGCGAGGTTTCGTATTATTTAGATCCAAAAAAAGACATTTGAGAGTGTTGTTCCCAACACAAATGATAAAAATCAATGTGTTTCATTAGAATTAACTATAAAGTTCCTGATTTTCCGTTTATATTACCGATGGAAGATGTACACGTAAAACCGCTCTATTCCAAATGAAACGTCGATATATGCAATAAAAACAGAACTTCTCCCCTTTTCAATATCTTACTCAGTATTTTAACGAGAAACAAATAGTTAATTGAAAATGAAGTATTTAAGGATATTACCTAATGAATTATGTGTTTGCATCATTTTTATCGTATATTTAATGAATTAATATCAATAAACTGAAAATTCACAAAAACGTGGAAAAACAGCAAAATATTGCCTTAATCGATGATATTTTGTTTATATCTCATAAAGGAAAAGAGGATGATAAACGTCAAAATATTGCTGAATTCGATGAATTTTATTACGAAACAAAATGGAAGAAAACTTGCTTAAAATGCAATATTATGCGAAAATCTGAGATATGAAGGCCAAATCACATATCGTGATACTACATGAAATAGTATCGAAATATTGGTAAAAATGAATATATTTACGAAACATCAAACTACATGAAAAACGTAAATAAAGTCATTATTATTCTAAATTTGAGGATTTTAACTTCGAATCATTGAGCGACGTTTCGTATTTTTTAGACCCTAGAAAAGACGTATAAAGATGTTGCTTCCAATACAAATGATAAAAATCAATGTGTTTTCATTAGAATTACCTAAAATGTTAATGATTTTCAATTTATATTACCGATTTAAGATGCACACGTAAAACCGCTCTAATCCGGCTGAAACGTCGATATATGCAATAAAAACAGAACTTCTCCCCTTTTCAATATCTTACTCAGTATTTTAACGAGAAACAAATAGTTAATTGAAAATGAAGTGTTTAAGGTTAATTTCTGATCAATTATGTGTTTGCATCATTTTTATCGTATATTCATTGAATTCATAGCAAAAAACTGAAAATTCACAAAAACGATGAAAAACGGCAAAATATTGCCTAATTCGATGATATTTTGTTTATATCACATAAAGGTAAAGGGGATGATAAACGTCAAAATATTGCTGAATTCGATGATTTTTAGTACGAAACAAAATGCAAGAAAACTTGCTTAAAATGCAATATTATGCGAAAATCTGAGATTTGACGGCCAAATCACATACCGTGATACTACATGAAATAGTATCGAAATATTGGTAAAAATAAATATATTTACGTAATATCAAACTACATGAAAAACGTGAAAAAGTCACTATTATACCAAATTTGGGGATTTTAACTTCAAATCATAGAGCGAGGTTTCGTATTATTTAGATCCAAGAAAAGACATTTGACAATGTTGTTTCCAATACAAATGATAAAAATCAATGTGTTTCATTAGAATTAACTAAAATGTTCCTGATTTTCCGTTTATATTACCGATGGAAGATGTACACGTAAAACCGCTCTATCCCAACTGAAACGTCGATATATGCAATAAAAACAGAACTTCTCCCCTTTTCAATATCTTACTCAGTATTTTAACGAGAAACAAATAGTTAATTGAAAATGAAGTATTTAAGGATATTACCTAATGAATTATGTGTTTGCATCGTTTTTATCGTATATTCATTGAATTATAAGCAATAAACTGAAAATTCACAAAAACGTGGAAAAACAGCAAAATATTGCCTTAATCGATGATATTTTGTTTATATCTCATAAAGGAAAAGGGGATGATAAACGTCAAAATATTGCTGAATTCGATGATTTTTAGTACGAAACAAAATGCAAGAAAACTTGCTTAAAATGCAATATTATGCGAAAATCTGAGATTTGACAGCCAAATCACATACCGTGATACTACATGAAATAGTATCGAAATATTGGTAAAAATAAATATATTTACGTAATATCAAACTACATGAAAAACGTGAAAAAGTCACTATTATACCAAATTTGAGGATTTTAACTTCAAATCATAGAGCGAGGTTTCGTATTATTTAGATCCAAGAAAAGACATTTGACAATGTTGTTTCCAATACAAATGATAAAAATCAATGTGTTTCATAGGAATTATCTAAATTGTTCCTGATTTTCCGTTTATATTACCGATGGAAGATTTACACGTAAAACCGCTCTATTCCGGCAGAAACGTCGATATATGCAATAAAAACTGAACTTCTCTCCTTTTCAATATCTTACTCAGGATTTGAACGAGAAACAAATAGTTGATTGAAAATGAAGTATTTAAGGATATTATCTAATCAATTATGTGTTTGCATCATTTTTATCGTATATTTAATGAATTAATAACAATAAACTGAAAATTGACAAAAACGTGGAAAAACAGCAAAATATTGCCTAATTCGATGATATTTTCTTTAAATCACATAAAGGAAAAGGGGATGATAAACGTCAAAATATTGCTGAATTCGATGATTTTTAGTACGAAACAAAATGCAAGAAAACTTGCTTATAATGCAATATTATGCGAAAATCTGAGATTTGAAGGCCAAATCACATACCGTGATACTACATGAAATAGTATCGAAATATTGGTAAAAATGAATATATTTACGTAATATCAAACTACATGAAAAACGTGAAAAAGTCACTATTATACCAAATTTGAGGATATTAACTTCGAATCATAAAGCGAGGTTTCGTATTATTTAGATCCAAAAAAAGACATTTGAGAGTGTTGTTTCCAACACAAATGATAAAAATCAATGTGTTTCATTAGAATTAACTAAAATGTTCCTGATTTTTCGTTTATATTACCGATGGAAGATGTACACAAAAAACCGCTCTATTCCAACTGAAACGTCGATATATGCAATAAAAACAGAACTTCTCCCCTTTTCAATATCTTACTAAGTATTTTAACGAGAAACAAATAGTTAATTGAAAATGAAGTATTTAAGGATATTACCTAATGAATTATGTGTTTGCATCATTTTTATCGTATATTTAATGAATTAATATCAATAAACTGAAAATTCACAAAAACGTGGAAAAACAGCAAAATATTGCCTTAATCGATGATATTTTGTTTATATCTCATAAAGGAAAAGGGGATGATAAACGTCAAAATTTTGCTGAATTCGATGATTTTTAGTACGAAACAAAATGCAAGAAAACTTGCTTAAAATGCAATATTATGCGAAAATCTGAGATTTGAATGCCAAATCACATATCGTGATACTACATGAAATAGTATCGAAATATTGGTAAAAATGAATATATTTACGAAATATCAAACTACATGAAAAACGTAAATAAAGTCATTATTATTCTAAATTTGAGGATTTTAACTTCGAATCATAGAGCGACGTTTCGTATTGTTTAGACCCTAGAAAAGACGTATAAAGATGTTGCTTCCAATACAAATGATAAAAATCAATGTGTTTTCATTAGAATTAACGAAAATGTTAATGATTTTCAATTTATATTACCGATTTAAGATTGAAATTGAAATTGAAATTGAAATAAGTTTATTGAGGTAAAATACACACAAAGGGATGAGGTAGCTCAAGCTATTCTCACCCCATTCAGTACAACGTGTTAATATATACATAGACACACATCACAAATAAACATATTGCCAAACATTCTGAGAGGTAAACATATACATTTCCTCCTTCACAAGGAGTATGTTATCAGACGTACACACAAATACTTTTATGACCTAGGTATACTGTATAGATAATTTGCAAGAGACATGCAGATAATTCAACAAAATATTACAATCTTGGTGCAAAATTCTTATATCTCTCAAGAATATCATCAACCTTTCCGTTGTGACACATCCAGGCTATTTGTTCAGGAACAGTCCTTATCTCAGTGTTTCTATATACATTAATCAACGGACAATCAAGAACATAATGGGCCAGGGTGTGAGACCTTAACATACCACATAGTTTACACCTCGTGTCATTATCATGAACATCTAACCCGTATTCCCAGTAATATTTGTACCCAAGCCTGAGCCGCATGTACACAGAGTCACTCCAAGCATTTCTCCTTTTACCATAAGTGAAATGGGTGTTTTGATTCACATACATGTAGTGTTGCATGGTTTGACTACTCTCATACATTATCTCTCTCCTCTCCACTCCCGCCTGTGCCTGAATAATTCTGATTTAAGATGCACACGTAAAACCGCTCTAATCCGGCTGAAACGTCGATATATGCAATAAAAACAGAACTTCTCCCCTAATCAATATCTTACTCAGTATTTTAAAGAGAAACAAATAGTTGATTGAAAATGAAGTGTTTAAGGTTAATTTCTGATCAATTATGTGTTTGCATCATTTTTATCGTATATTCATTGAATTATAAGCAATAAACTGAAAATTCACAAAAACGTGGAAAAACGGCAAAATATTGCCTAATTCGATGATATTTTGTTTATATCAAATAAAGGAAAAGGGGATGATAAACGTCAAAATATTGCTGAATTCGATGATTTTTAGTATGAAACAAAATGCAAGAAAACTTGCTTAAAATGCAATATTATGCGAAAATCTGAGATTTGACAGCCAAATCACATAGCGTGATACTACATGAAATAGTATCGAAATATTGGTAAAAATAAATATATTTACGTAATATCAAACTACATGAAAAACGTGAAAAAGTCACTATTATACCAAATTTGATTATTTTAACTTCAAATCATAGAGCGAGGTTTCGTATTATTTAGATCCAAGAAAAGACATATGACAATTTTGTTTCAAATACAAATGATAAAAATAAATGTGTTTTCATTAGAATTAACTAAAATGTTCTTGATTTTCCGTTTATATTACCGATGGAAGATGCACACGTAAAACCACTCTAATCCGGCTGAAACGTCGATATATGCAATAAAAACATTACTCCCCTTTCCAATATCTTACTCAGTATTTTAACGAGAAACAAATAGATGATTGAAAATGAAGTGTTTAAGGTTAATTTCTAATCAATTATGTGTTTGCATCATTTTTATCGTATATTCATTGAATTAATAGCAATAAACTGAAAATTCACAAAAACGTGGAAAAACCGCAAAATAATGCCTAATTCGATGATATTTTGTTTATATCACATAAAGGAAAAGGGGATGATAAACGTCAAAATATTGCTGAAATGCAATATTATGCGAAAATCTGAGATTTGACAGCCTAATCACATAGCGTGATACTACATGAAATAGTATCGAAATATTGGTAAAAATAAATATATTTACGTAATATCAAACTACATGAAAAACGAGAAAAATTCACTATTATACCAAATTTGAGGATTTTAACTTCGAATCATAGAGCGAGGTTTCGTATTATTTAGATACAATAAAAGACATTTGACAATGTTGTTTCCAATACAAATGATAAAAATCAATGTGTTTCATAGGAATTATCTAAAATGTTCCTGATTTTCCGTTTATATTACCGATGGAAGATGAACACGTAAAACCGCTCTATTCCGGCAGAAACGTCAATATATGCAATAAAAACTGAACTTCTCTCCTTTTCAATATCTTACTCAGGATTTTAACGAGAAACAAATAGTTGATTGAAAATGAAGTATTTAAGGATATTATCTAATCAATTATGTGTTTGCATCATTTTTATCGTATATTTAATGAATTAATAACATTAAACTGAAAATTCACAAAAACGTGGAAAAACAGCAAAATATTGCCTAATTCGATGATATTTTGTTTATATCACATAAAGGAAAAGGGGATGATGAACGTCAAAATATTGCTGAATTCGATGATTTTTAGTACGAAACAAAATGCAAGAAAACTTGCTTAAAATGCAATATTATGCGAAAATCTGAGATATGAAGGCCAAATCACATACCGTGATACTACATGAAATAGTATCGAAATATTGGTAAAAATGAATATATTTACGTAATATCAAACTACATGAAAAACGTGAAAAAGTCACTATTATACCAAATTTGAGGAAATTAACTTCGAATCATAAAGCGAGGTTTCGTATTATTTAGATCCAAAAAAAGACATTTGAGAGTGTTGTTCCCAACACAAATGATAAAAATCAATGTGTTTCATTAGAATTAACTATAAAGTTCCTGATTTTCCGTTTATATTACCGATGGAAGATGTACACGTAAAACCGCTCTATTCCAAATGAAACGTCGATATATGCAATAAAAACAGAACTTCTCCCCTTTTCAATATCTTACTCAGTATTTTAACGAGAAACAAATAGTTAATTGAAAATGAAGTATTTAAGGATATTACCTAATGAATTATGTGTTTGCATCATTTTTATCGTATATTTAATGAATTAATATCAATAAACTGAAAATTCACAAAAACGTGGAAAAACAGCAAAATATTGCCTTAATCGATGATATTTTGTTTATATCTCATAAAGGAAAAGAGGATGATAAACGTCAAAATATTGCTGAATTCGATGAATTTTATTACGAAACAAAATGCAAGAAAACTTGCTTAAAATGCAATATTATGCGAAAATCTGAGATATGAAGGCCAAATCACATATCGTGATACTACATGAAATAGTATCGAAATATTGGTAAAAATGAATATATTTACGAAATATCAAACTACATGAAAAACGTAAATAAAGTCATTATTATTCTAAATTTGAGGATTTTAACTTCGAATCATTGAGCGACGTTTCGTATTTTTTAGACCCTAGAAAAGACGTATAAAGATGTTGCTTCCAATACAAATGATAAAAATCAATGTGTTTTCATTAGAATTACCTAAAATGTTAATGATTTTCAATTTATATTACCGATTTAAGATGCACACGTAAAACCGCTCTAATCCGGCTGAAACGTCGATATATGCAATAAAAACAAAACTTCTCCCCTTTTCAATATCTTACTCAGTATTTTAACGAGAAACAAATAGTTAATTGAAAATGAAGTGTTTAAGGTTAATTTCTGATCAATTATGTGTTTGCATCATTTTTATCGTATATTCATTGAATTCATAGCAAAAAACTGAAAATTCACAAAAACGATGAAAAACGGCAAAATATTGCCTAATTCGATGATATTTTGTTTATATCACATAAAGGTAAAGGGGATGATAAACGTCAAAATATTGCTGAATTCGATGATTTTTAGTACGAAACAAAATGCAAGAAAACTTGCTTAAAATGCAATATTATGCGAAAATCTGAGATTTGACGGCCAAATCACATACCGTGATACTACATGAAATAGTATCGAAATATTGGTAAAAATAAATATATTTACGTAATATCAAACTACATGAAAAACGTGAAAAAGTCACTATTATACCAAATTTGGGGATTTTAACTTCAAATCATAGAGCGAGGTTTCGTATTATTTAGATCCAAGAAAAGACATTTGACAATGTTGTTTCCAATACAAATGATAAAAATCAATGTGTTTCATTAGAATTAACTAAAATGTTCCTGATTTTCCGTTTATATTACCGATGGAAGATGTACACGTAAAACCGCTCTATCCCAACTGAAACGTCGATATATGCAATAAAAACAGAACTTCTCCCCTTTTCAATATCTTACTCAGTATTTTAACGAGAAACAAATAGTTAATTGAAAATGAAGTATTTAAGGATATTACCTAATGAATTATGTGTTTGCATCGTTTTTATCGTATATTCATTGAATTATAAGCAATAAACTGAAAATTCACAAAAACGTGGAAAAACAGCAAAATATTGCCTTAATCGATGATATTTTGTTTATATCTCATAAAGGAAAAGGGGATGATAAACGTCAAAATATTGCTGAATTCGATGATTTTTAGTACGAAACAAAATGCAAGAAAACTTGCTTAAAATGCAATATTATGCGAAAATCTGAGATTTGACAGCCAAATCACATACCGTGATACTACATGAAATAGTATCGAAATATTGGTAAAAATAAATATATTTACGTAATATCAAACTACATGAAAAACGTGAAAAAGTCACTATTATACCAAATTTGAGGATTTTAACTTCAAATCATAGAGCGAGGTTTCGTATTATTTAGATCCAAGAAAAGACATTTGACAATGTTGTTTCCAATACAAATGATAAAAATCAATGTGTTTCATAGGAATTATCTAAATTGTTCCTGATTTTCCGTTTATATTACCGATGGAAGATTTACACGTAAAACCGCTCTATTCCGGCAGAAACGTCGATATATGCAATAAAAACTGAACTTCTCTCCTTTTCAATATCTTACTCAGGATTTGAACGAGAAACAAATAGTTGATTGAAAATGAAGTATTTAAGGATATTATCTAATCAATTATGTGTTTGCATCATTTTTATCGTATATTTAATGAATTAATAACAATAAACTGAAAATTGACAAAAACGTGGAAAAACAGCAAAATATTGCCTAATTCGATGATATTTTCTTTAAATCACATAAAGGAAAAGGGGATGATAAACGTCAAAATATTGCTGAATTCGATGATTTTTAGTACGAAACAAAATGCAAGAAAACTTGCTTATAATGCAATATTATGCGAAAATCTGAGATTTGAAGGCCAAATCACATACCGTGATACTACATGAAATAGTATCGAAATATTGGTAAAAATGAATATATTTACGTAATATCAAACTACATGAAAAACGTGAAAAAGTCACTATTATACCAAATTTGAGGATATTAACTTCGAATCATAAAGCGAGGTTTCGTATTATTTAGATCCAAAAAAAGACATTTGAGAGTGTTGTTTCCAACACAAATGATAAAAATCAATGTGTTTCATTAGAATTAACTAAAATGTTCCTGATTTTTCGTTTATATTACCGATGGAAGATGTACACGTAAAACCGCTCTATTCCAACTGAAACGTCGATATATGCAATAAAAACAGAACTTCTCCCCTTTTCAATATCTTACTAAGTATTTTAACGAGAAACAAATAGTTAATTGAAAATGAAGTATTTAAGGATATTACCTAATGAATTATGTGTTTGCATCATTTTTATCGTATATTTAATGAATTAATATCAATAAACTGAAAATTCACAAAAACGTGGAAAAACAGCAAAATATTGCCTTAATCGATGATATTTTGTTTATATCTCATAAAGGAAAAGGGGATGATAAACGTCAAAATTTTGCTGAATTCGATGATTTTTAGTACGAAACAAAATGCAAGAAAACTTGCTTAAAATGCAATATTATGCGAAAATCTGAGATTTGAATGCCAAATCACATATCGTGATACTACATGAAATAGTATCGAAATATTGGTAAAAATGAATATATTTACGAAATATCAAACTACATGAAAAACGTAAATAAAGTCATTATTATTCTAAATTTGAGGATTTTAACTTCGAATCATAGAGCGACGTTTCGTATTGTTTAGACCCTAGAAAAGACGTATAAAGATGTTGCTTCCAATACAAATGATAAAAATCAATGTGTTTTCATTAGAATTAACGAAAATGTTAATGATTTTCAATTTATATTACCGATTTAAGATTGAAATTGAAATTGAAATTGAAATAAGTTTATTGAGGTAAAATACACACAAAGGGATGAGGTAGCTCAAGCTATTCTCACCCCATTCAGTACAACGTGTTAATATATACATAGACACACATCACAAATAAACATATTGCCAAACATTCTGAGAGGTAAACATATACATTTCCTCCTTCACAAGGAGTATGTTATCAGACGTACACACAAATACTTTTATGACCTAGGTATACTGTATAGATAATTTGCAAGAGACATGCAGATAATTCAACAAAATATTACAATCTTGGTGCAAAATTCTTATATCTCTCAAGAATATCATCAACCTTTCCGTTGTGACACATCCAGGCTATTTGTTCAGGAACAGTCCTTATCTCAGTGTTTCTATATACATTAATCAACGGACAATCAAGAACATAATGGGCCAGGGTGTGAGACCTTAACATACCACATAGTTTACACCTCGTGTCATTATCATGAACATCTAACCCGTATTCCCAGTAATATTTGTACCCAAGCCTGAGCCGCATGTACACAGAGTCACTCCAAGCATTTCTCCTTTTACCATAAGTGAAATGGGTGTTTTGATTCACATACATGTAGTGTTGCATGGTTTGACTACTCTCATACATTATCTCTCTCCTCTCCACTCCCGCCTGTGCCTGAATAATTCTGATTTAAGATGCACACGTAAAACCGCTCTAATCCGGCTGAAACGTCGATATATGCAATAAAAACAGAACTTCTCCCCTAATCAATATCTTACTCAGTATTTTAAAGAGAAACAAATAGTTGATTGAAAATGAAGTGTTTAAGGTTAATTTCTGATCAATTATGTGTTTGCATCATTTTTATCGTATATTCATTGAATTATAAGCAATAAACTGAAAATTCACAAAAACGTGGAAAAACGGCAAAATATTGCCTAATTCGATGATATTTTGTTTATATCAAATAAAGGAAAAGGGGATGATAAACGTCAAAATATTGCTGAATTCGATGATTTTTAGTATGAAACAAAATGCAAGAAAACTTGCTTAAAATGCAATATTATGCGAAAATCTGAGATTTGACAGCCAAATCACATAGCGTGATACTACATGAAATAGTATCGAAATATTGGTAAAAATAAATATATTTACGTAATATCAAACTACATGAAAAACGTGAAAAAGTCACTATTATACCAAATTTGATTATTTTAACTTCAAATCATAGAGCGAGGTTTCGTATTATTTAGATCCAAGAAAAGACATTTGACAATGTTGTTTCCAATACAAATGATAAAAATCAATGTGTTTCATAGGAATTATCTAAAATGTTCCTGATTTTCCGTTTATATTACCGATGGAAGATGAACACGTAAAACCGCTCTATTCCGGCAGAAACGTCGATATATGCAATAAAAACTGAACTTCTCTCCTTTTCAATATCTTACACAGGATTTGAACGAGAAACAAATAGTTGATTGAAAATGAAGTATTTAAGGATATTATCTAATCAATTATGTGTTTGCATCATTTTTATCGTATATTTAATGAATTAATAACAATAAACTGAAAATTGACAAAAACGTGGAAAAACAGCAAAATATTGCCTAATTCGATGATATTTTCTTTATATCACATAAAGGAAAAGGGGATGGTAAACGTCAAAATATTGCTGAATTCGATGATTTTTAGTACGAAACAAAATGCAAGAAAACTTGCTTATAATGCAATATTATGCGAAAATCTGAGATTTGAAGGCCAAATCACATACCGTGATACTACATGAAATAGTATCGAAATATTGGTAAAAATGAATATATTTACGTAATATCAAACTACATGAAAAACGTGAAAAAGTCACTATTATACCAAATTTGAGGATATTAACTTCGAATCATAAAGCGAGGTTTCGTATTATTTAGATCCAAAAAAAGACATTTGAGAGTGTTGTTTCCAACACAAATGATAAAAATCAATGTGTTTCATTAGAATTAACTAAAATGTTCCTGATTTTCCGTTTATATTACCGATGGAAGATGTACACGTAAAACCGCTCTATTCCAACTGAAACGTCGATATATGCAATAAAAACAGAACTTCTCCCCTTTTCAATATCTTACTAAGTATTTTAACGAGAAACAAATAGTTAATTGAAAATGAAGTATTTAAGGATATTACCTAATGAATTATGTGTTTGCATCATTTTTATCGTATATTTAATGAATTAATATCAATAAACTGAAAATTCACAAAAACGTGGAAAAACAGCAAAATATTGCCTTAATCGATGATATTTTGTTTATATCTCATAAAGGAAAAGGGGATGATAAACGTCAAAATTTTGCTGAATTCGATGATTTTTAGTACGAAACAAAATGCAAGAAAACTTGCTTAAAATGCAATATTATGCGAAAATCTGAGATTTGAATGCCAAATCACATATCGTGATACTACATGAAAGAGTATCGAAATATTGGTAAAAATGAATATATTTACGAAATATCAAACTACATGAAAAACGTAAATAAAGTCATTATTATTCTAAATTTGAGGATTTTAACTTCGAATCATAGAGCGACGTTTCGTATTGTTTAGACCCTAGAAAAGACGTATAAAGATGTTGCTTCCAATACAAATGATAAAAATCAATGTGTTTTCATTAGAATTAACGAAAATGTTAATGATTTTCAATTTATATTACCGATTTAAGATTGAAATTGAAATTGAAATTGAAATAAGTTTATTGAGGTAAAATACACACAAAGGGATGAGGTAGCTCAAGCTATTCTCACCCCATTCAGTACAACGTGTTAATATATACATAGACACACATCACAAATAAACATATTGCCAAACATTCTGAGAGGTAAACATATACATTTCCTCCTTCACAAGGAGTATGTTATCAGACGTACACACAAATACTTTTATGACCTAGGTATACCGTATAGATAATTTGCAAGAGACATGCAGATAATTCAACAAAATATTACAATCTTGGTGCAAAATTCTTATATCTCTCAAGAATATCATCAACCTTTCCGTTGTGACACATCCAGGCTATTTGTTCAGGAACAGTCCTTATCTCAGTGTTTCTATATACATTAATCAACGGACAATCAAGAACATAATGGGCCAGGGTGTGAGACCTTAACATACCACATAGTTTACACCTCGTGTCATTATCATGAACATCTAACCCGTATTCCCAGTAATATTTGTACCCAAGCCTGAGCCGCATGTACACAGAGTCACTCCAAGCATTTCTCCTTTTACCATAAGTGAAATGGGTGTTTTGATTCACATACATGTAGTGTTGCATGGTTTGACTACTCTCATACATTATCTCTCTCCTCTCCACTCCCGCCTGTGCCTGAATAATTCTGATTTAAGATGCACACGTAAAACCGCTCTAATCCGGCTGAAACGTCGATATATGCAATAAAAACAGAACTTCTCCCCTAATCAATATCTTACTCAGTATTTTAAGGAGAAACAAATAGTTGATTGAAAATGAAGTGTTTAAGGTTAATTTCTGATCAATTATGTGTTTGCATCATTTTTATCGTATATTCATTGAATTATAAGCAATAAACTGAAAATTCACAAAAACGTGGAAAAACGGCAAAATATTGCCTAATTCGATGATATTTTGTTTATATCACATAAAAGAAAAGGGGATGATAAACGTCAAAATATTGCTGAATTCGATGATTTTTAGTATGAAATAAAATGCAAGAAAACTTGCTTAAAATGCAATATTATGCGAAAATCTGAGATTTGACAGCCAAATCACATAGCGTGATACTACATGAAATAGTATCGAAATATTGGTAAAAATAAATATATTTACGTAATATCAAACTACATGAAAAACGTGAAAAAGTCACTATTATACCAAATTTGATTATTTTAACTTCAAATCATAGAGCGAGGTTTCGTATTATTTAGATCCAAGAAAAGACATTTGACAGTGTTGTTTCCAATACAAATGATAAAAATCAATGTGTTTCATAGGAATTATCTAAAATGTTCCTGATTTTCCGTTTATATTACCGATGGAAGATGAACACGTAAAACCGCTCTATTCCGGCAGAAACGTCGATATATGCAATAAAAACTGAACTTCTCTCCTTTTCAATATCTTACACAGGATTTGAACGAGAAACAAATAGTTGATTGAAAATGAAGTATTTAAGGATATTATCTAATCAATTATGTGTTTGCATCATTTTTATCGTATATTTAATGAATTAATAACAATAAACTGAAAATTGACAAAAACGTGGAAAAACAGCAAAATATTGCCTAATTCGATGATATTTTCTTTATATCACATAAAGGAAAAGGGGATGGTAAACGTCAAAATATTGCTGAATTCGATGATTTTTAGTACGAAACAAAATGCAAGAAAACTTGCTTATAATGCAATATTATGCGAAAATCTGAGATTTGAAGGCCAAATCACATACCGTGATACTACATGAAATAGTATCGAAATATTGGTAAAAATGAATATATTTACGTAATATCAAACTACATGAAAAACGTGAAAAAGTCACTATTATACCAAATTTGAGGATATTAACTTCGAATCATAAAGCGAGGTTTCGTATTATTTAGATCCAAAAAAAGACATTTGAGAGTGTTGTTTCCAACACAAATGATAAAAATCAATGTGTTTCATTAGAATTAACTAAAATGTTCCTGATTTTCCGTTTATATTACCGATGGAAGATTTACACGTAAAACCGCTCTATTCCAACTGAAACGTCGATATATGCAATAAAAACAGAACTTCTCCCCTTTTCAATATCTTACTAAGTATTTTAACGAGAAACAAATAGTTAATTGAAAATGAAGTATTTAAGGATATTACCTAATGAATTATGTGTTTGCATCATTTTTATCGTATATTTAATGAATTAATATCAATAAACTGAAAATTCACAAAAAACGTGGAAAAACAGCAAAATATTGCCTTAATCGATGATATTTTGTTTATATCTCATAAAGGAAAAGGGGATGATAAACGTCAAAATTTTGCTGAATTCGATGATTTTTAGTACGAAACAAAATGCAAGAAAACTTGCTTAAAATGCAATATTATGCGAAAATCTGAGATTTGAATGCCAAATCACATATCGTGATACTACATGAAATAGTATCGAAATATTGGTAAAAATGAATATATTTACGAAATATCAAACTACATGAAAAACGTAAATAAAGTCATTATTATTCTAAATTTGAGGATTTTAACTTCGAATCATAGAGCGACGTTTCGTATTGTTTAGACCCTAGAAAAGACGTATAAAGATGTTGCTTCCAATACAAATGATAAAAATCAATGTGTTTTCATTAGAATTAACGAAAATGTTAATGATTTTCAATTTATATTACCGATTTAAGATTGAAATTGAAATTGAAATTGAAATAAGTTTATTGAGGTAAAATACACACAAAGGGATGAGGTAGCTCAAGCTATTCTCACCCCATTCAGTACAACGTGTTAATATATACATAGACACACATCACAAATAAACATATTGCCAAACATTCTGAGAGGTAAACATATACATTTCCTCCTTCACAAGGAGTATGTTATCAGACGTACACACAAATACTTTTATGACCTAGGTATACCGTATAGATAATTTGCAAGAGACATGCAGATAATTCAACAAAATATTACAATCTTGGTGCAAAATTCTTATATCTCTCAAGAATATCATCAACCTTTCCGTTGTGACACATCCAGGCTATTTGTTCAGGAACAGTCCTTATCTCAGTGTTTCTATATACATTAATCAACGGACAATCAAGAACATAATGGGCCAGGGTGTGAGACCTTAACATACCACATAGTTTACACCTCGTGTCATTATCATGAACATCTAACCCGTATTCCCAGTAATATTTGTACCCAAGCCTGAGCCGCATGTACACAGAGTCACTCCAAGCATTTCTCCTTTTACCATAAGTGAAATGGGTGTTTTGATTCACATACATGTAGTGTTGCATGGTTTGACTACTCTCATACATTATCTCTCTCCTCTCCACTCCCGCCTGTGCCTGAATAATTCTGATTTAAGATGCACACGTAAAACCGCTCTAATCCGGCTGAAACGTCGATATATGCAATAAAAACAGAACTTCTCCCCTAATCAATATCTTACTCAGTATTTTAAGGAGAAACAAATAGTTGATTGAAAATGAAGTGTTTAAGGTTAATTTCTGATCAATTATGTGTTTGCATCATTTTTATCGTATATTCATTGAATTATAAGCAATAAACTGAAAATTCACAAAAACGTGGAAAAACGGCAAAATATTGCCTAATTCGATGATATTTTGTTTATATCACATAAAGGAAAAGGGGATGATAAATGTCAAAATATTGCTGAATTCGATGATTTTTAGTATGAAACAAAATGCAAGAAAACTTGCTTAAAATGCAATATTATGCGAAAATCTGAGATTTGACAGCCAAATCACATAGCGTGATACTACATGAAATAGTATCGAAATATTGGTAAAAATAAATATATTTACGTAATATCAAACTACATGAAAAACGTGAAAAAGTCACTATTATACCAAATTTGATTATTTTAACTTCAAATCATAGAGCGAGGTTCGTATTATTTAGATCCAAGAAAAGACATTTGACAATGTTGTTTCCAATACAAATGATAAAAATCAATGTGTTTCATAGGAATTATCTAAAATGTTCCTGATTTTCCGTTTATATTACCGATGGAAGATGAACACGTAAAACCGCTCTATTCCGGCAGAAACGTCGATATATGCAATAAAAACTGAACTTCTCTCCTTTTCAATATCTTACTCAGGATTTTAACGAGAAACAAATAGTTGATTGAAAACGAAGTATTTAAGGATATTATCTAATCAATTATGTGTTTGCATCATTTTTATCGTATATTTAATGAATTAATAACATTAAACTGAAAATTCACAAAAACGTGGAAAAACAGGAAAATATTGCCTAATTCGATGATATTTTGTTTATATCACATAAAGGAAAAGGGGATGATGAACGTCAAAATATTGCTGAATTCGATGATTTTTAGTACGAAACAAAATGCAAGAAAACTTGCTTAAAATGCAATATTATGCGAAAATCTGAGATTTGAAGGCCAAATCACATACCGTGATACTACATGAAATAGTATAATAATATTGGTAAAAATGAATATATTTACGTAATATCAAACTACATGAAAAACGTGAAAAAGTCACTATTATACCAAATTTGAGGATATTAACTTCGAATCATAAAGCGAGGTTTCGTATTATTTAGATCCAAAAAAAGACATTTGATAGTGTTGTTTCCAATACAAATGATAAAAATCATTGTGTTTCATTAGAATTAACTAAAATGTTCCTGATTTTCCGTTTATATTACCGATTTAAGATGCACACGTAAAACCGCTCTAATCCGGCTGAAACGTCGATATATGCAATAAAAACAGAACTTCTCCCCTTTTCAATATCTTACTCAGTATTTTAACAAGAAACAAATAGTTGATTGAAAATGAAGTGTTTAAGGTTAATTTCTGATCAATTATGTGTTTGCATCATTTTTATCGTATATTCATTGAATTCATAGCAATAAACTGAAAATTCACAAAAACGTGGAAAAACGGCAAAATATTGCCTAATTCGATGATATTTTGTTTATATCACATAAAGGAAAAGGAGATGATAAACGTCAAAATATTGGTGAATTCGATGATTTTTAGTACGAAACAAAATGCAAGAAAACTTGCTTAAAATGCAATATTATGCGAAAATCTGAGATTTGACGGCCAAATCACATACCGTGATACTACATGAAATAGTATCGAAATATTGGTAAAAATGAATATATTTACGAAATATCAAACTACATGAAAAACGTAAATAAAGTCATTATTATTCTAAATTTGAGGATTTTAACTTCGAATCATAGAGCGACGTTTCGTATTTTTTAGACCCTAGAAAAGACGTATAAAGATGTTGCTTCCAATACAAATGATAAAAATCAATGTGTTTTCATTAGAATTAACTAAAATGTTAATGATTTTCAATTTATATTACCGATTTAAGATGCACACGTAAAACCGCTCTAATCCTGCTGAAACGTCGATATATGCAATAAAAACAGAACTTCTCCCCTTTTCAATATCTTACTCAGTATTTTAACGAGAAACAAATAGTTAATTGAAAATGAAGTGTTTAAGGTTAATTTCTGATCAATTATGTGTTTGCATCATTTTTATCGTATATTCATTGAATTATAAGCAATAAACTGAAAATTCACAAAAACGTGGAAAAACGGCAAAATATTGCCTAATTCGATGATATTTTGTTTATATCACATAAAGGAAAAGGGGATGATAAACGTCAAAATATTGCTGAATTCGATGATTTTTAGTACGAAACAAAATGCAAGAAAACTTGCTTAAAATGCAATATTATGCCAAAATCTGAGATTTGATAGCCAAATCACATAGCGTGATACTACATGAAATAGTATCAAAATATTGGTAAAAATAAATATATTTACGTAATATCAAACTACATGAAAAACGTGAAAAAGTCACTATTATACCAAATTTGATTATTTTAACTTCAAATCATAGAGCGAGGTTTCGTATTATTTAGATCCAAGAAAAGACATTTGACAATGTTGTTTCCAATACAAATGATAAAAATCATTGTGTTTCATTAGAATTAACTAAAATGTTCCTGATTTTCCGTTTATATTACCGATGGAAGATGAACACGTAAAACCGCTCTATTCCGGCAGAAACGTCGATATATGCAATAAAAACTGAACTTCTCTCCTTTTCAATATCTTACTCAGGATTTTAACGAGAAACAAATAGTTGATTGAAAATAAAGTATTTAAGGATATTATCTAAGCAATTATGTGTTTGCATCATTTTTATCGTATATTTAATGAATTAATAACATTAAACTGAAAATTCACAAAAACGTGGAAAAACAGCAAAATATTGCCTAATTCGATGATATTTTGTTTATATCACATAAAGGAAAAGGGGATGATGAACGTCAAAATATTGCTGAATTCGATGATTTTTAGTACGAAACAAAATGCAAGAAAACTTGCTTAAAATGCAATATTATGCGAAAATCTGAGATTTGAAGGCCAAATCACATACCGTGATACTACATGAAATAGTATGGAAATATTGGTAAAAATGAATATATTTACTTAATATCAAACTACATGAAAAACGTGAAAAAGTCACTATTATACCAAATTTGAGGATATTACCTTCGAATCATAAAGCGAGGTTTCGTATTATTTAGATCCAAAAAAAGACATTTGATAGTGTTGTTTCCAATACAAATGATAAAAATCATTGTGTTTCATTAGAATTAACTAAAATGTTCCTGATTTTCCGTTTATATTACCAATGGAAGATGTACATGTAAAACCGCTCTATTCCAACTGAAACGTCGATATATGCAATAAAAACAGAACTTCTCCCCTATTCAATATCTTACTCAGTATTTTAACGAGAAACAAATAGTTAATTGAAAATGAAGTATTTAAGGATATTACCTAATGAATTATGTGTTTGCATCATTTTTATCGTATATTTAATGAATTAATATCAATAAACTGAAAATTCACAAAAACGTTGAAAAACAGCAAAATATATCCTTAATCGATGATATTTTGTTTATATCTCATAAAGGAAAAGGGGATGATAAACGTCAAAATATTGCTGAATTCGATGATTTTTAGTACGAAACAAAATGCAAGAAAACTTGCTTAAAATGCAATATTATGCGAAAATCTGAGATTTGAAGGCCAAATCACCTACCGTGATACTACATGAAATAGTATCGAAATATTGGTAAAAATGAATATATTTACGAAATATCAAATTACATGAAAAACGTAAATAAAGTCATTATTATTCTAAATTTGAGGATTTTACCTTGGAATCATAAAGCGACGTTTCGTATTTTATTGACACTAGAAAAGACGTATAAAGATGTTGCTTCCATTACAAATGATAAAAATCAATGTGTTTTCATTAAAATTAACTAAAATGTTCTTGATTTTCGGTTTATATTACCGATGGAAGATGTACACGTAAAACCGTTCTAATCCGGCTGAAACGCCGATATATGCAATAATAACAGAACTTCTCCCCTTTTCAATATCTTACTCAGTATTTTAACGAGAAACAAATAGATGATTGAAAATGAAGTATTTAAGGTTATTTTCTGATCAATTACGTGTTTGCATAATTTTTATCGTATATTTAATGAATTAATAACAATAAACTGAAAATTCACAAAAACGTGGAAAAACGGCAAAATATTGCCTAATTCGATGATATTTTGTTTAAATCACATAAAGGAAAAGGGGATGATAAAGGTCAAAATATTGCTAAATTCGATGATTTTTAGTACAAAACAAAATGCAAGAAAACTTGCTTAAAAATGCAAAATTTGCGAAATTCGGAGATTTGAAGGCCAAATCACATATCGTGAGAAAACATGAAGTACTATCGAAATATTGGTAAAAACTATAAAATAAAAATATAAAAATAAAAATAAAAAATAAAAATATAAAAACTATAAAAAAAATATATACGTAAAATCACACTACATGAATAACGTGAAAAAAGTCACTATATTTGACTATATTTGAATATTTGAGGATTTTAGCTCCTTAAATACTTCATTTTCAATTAACTATTTGTTTCTCGTTAAAATACTGAGTAAGATATTGAAAAGGGGAGAAGTTCCGTTATTATTGCATATATTGGCGTTTCAGCCGGATTATAACGGTTTTACGTGTACATCTTCCATCTTTAATATATACCGAAAGTCAGGAACATTTTAGTTAATTTTAATGAAAACACATTGATTTTTATCATTTGTAATGGAAGCAACATCTTTATACGTCTTTTCTAGGGTCTAAAAAATACGAAACGTCGCTTTATGATTCAAAGTTAGAATCCTCAAATTTAGTATAATAATGACTTTTTTCACGTTTTTCATGTAGTTTGATATTACGTATATATATTCATTTTTACCAATATTTCGATACTATTTCAAGTAGTATCACGATATGTGATTTGGCCTTCAAATCTCAGATTTTCGCATAATATTGCATTTTAAGGAAGTTTTCTTGCATTTTGTATCGTACTAAAAATCATCGAATTCAGCAATATTTTGACGTTTATCATCCCCTTTTCCTTTATGTGATATAAACAAAATATCATCGAATTAGGCAATATTTTGCTGTTTTTCCACGTTTTTGTGAATTTTCAGTTTATTGTTATTAATTCATTAAATATACGATAAAAATGATGCAAACACATAATTGATCAGAAATTAACCTTAAACACTTCATTTTCAATCAACTATTTGTTTCTCGTAAAATACTGAATGAAAACACATTGACTTTTATCATTTGTATGGGAAGCAACATCTTTATACGTCTTTTCTAGGGTCTAAAAAATACGAAACGTCGCTCTATGATTCGAAGTTAAAATCCTCAAATTTAGAATAATAATGACTTTATTTACGTTTTTCATGTAGTTTGATATTTCGTAAATATATTCATTTTAACCAATATTTCGATACTATTTCATGTAGTATCACGATATGTGATTTGGCCTTCAAATCTCAGATTTTCGCATAATATTGCATTTTAAGCAAGTTTTCTTGCATTTTGTTTCGTACTAAAAATCATCGAATTCAGCAATATTTTGACGTTTATCATCCCCTTTTCCTTTATGAGATATAAACAAAATATCATCGATTAAGGCAATATTTTGCTGTTTTTCCACGTTTTTGTGAATTTTCAGTTTATTGATATTAATTCATTAAATATACGATAAAAATGATGCAAACACATAATTAATTAGGTAATATCCCTAAATACTTCATTTTCAATTAACTGTTTGTTTCTCGTTAAAATACTGAGTAAGATATTGAAAAGGGGAGAAGTTCTGTTTTTATTGCATATATCGACGTTTCAGTTGGAATAGAGCGGTTTTACGTGTACATCTTCCATTGGTAATATAAACGGAAAATCAGGAACATTTTAGTTAATTCTAATGAAACACATTGATTTTTAACATTTGTATTGGAAACAACACTATCAAATGTCTTTTTTTGGATCTAAATAATACGAAACCTCGCTTTATGATTCGAAGTTAATATCCTCAAATTTGGTATAATAGTGACTTTTTCACGTTTTTCATGTAGTTTGATATTACGTAAATATATTCATTTTTACCAATATTTCGATACTAATTTCATGTAGTATCACGGTATGTGATTTGGCCTTCAAATCTCAAATTTTCGCATAATATTGTATTTTAAGCAAGTTTTCCTGCATTTTGTTTCGTGCTAAAAATCATCGAATTCAGCAATATTTTGACGTTCATCATCCCCTTTTCATATATGTGATAAAAACAAAATATCATCGAATTAGGCAATATTTTGCTGTTTTTCCACGTTTTTGTGAATATTCAGTTTAATGTTATTAATTCATTAAATATACGATAAAAATGATGCAAACACATAATTGATTAGATAATATCCTTAAATACTTCATTTTCAATCAACTATTTGTTTCTCGTTAAAATCCTGAGTAAGATATTGAAAAGGAGAGAAGTTCAGTTTTTATTGCATATATCGACGTTTCTGCCGGAATAGAGCGGTTTTACGTGTTCATCTTCCATCGGTAATATAAACGGAAAATCAGGAACATTTTAGATAATTCCTATGAAACACATTGATTTTTATCATTTGTATTGGAAACAACATTGTCAAATGTCTTTTCTTGGATCTAAATAATACGAAACCTCGCTCTATGATTTGAAGTTAAAATCCTCAAATTTGGTATAATAGTGACTTTTTCTCGTTTTTCATGTAGTTTGATATTACGTAAATATATTTATTTTTACCAATATTTCGATACTATTTCATGTAGTATCACGGTATGTGATTTGGCCTTCAAATCTCAGATTTTCGCATAATATTGCATTTTAAGCAAGTTTTCTTGCATTTTGTTTCGTACTAAAAATCATCGAATTCAGCAATATTTTGACGTTCATCATCCCCTTTTCCTTTATGTGATATAAACAAAATATCATCGAATTAGGCAATATTTTGCTGTTTTTCCACGTTTTTGTGAATTTTCAGTTTAATGTTATTAATTCATTAAATATACGATAAAAATGATGCAAACACATAATTGATTAGATAATATCCTTAAATACTTCATTTTCAATCAACTATTTGTTTCTCGTTAAAATCCTGAGTAAGATATTGAAAAGGAGAGAAGTTCAGTTTTTATTGCATATATCGACGTTTCTGCCGGAATAGAGCGGTTTTACGTGTTCATCTTCCATCGGTAATGTAAACGGAAAATCAGGAACATTTTAGATAATTCCTATGAAACACATTTATTTTTATCATTTGTATTGGAAACAACATTGTCAAATGTCTTTTCTTGGATCTAAAAATTACAAAACCTCGCTCTATGATTTGAAGTTAAAATTCTCAAATTTGGTATAATAGTGACTTTTTCTCGTTTTTCATGTAGTTTGATATTACGTAAATATATTTATTTTTACCAATATTTCGATACTATTTCATGTAGTATCACGCTACGTGATTTGGCTGTCAAATCTCAGATTTTCGCATAATATTGCATTTTAAGAAACTTTTCTTGCATTTTGTTTCGTACTAAAAATCATCGAATTCAGCAATATTTTGACGTTCATCATCCCCTTTTCATATATGTGATATAAACAAAATATCATCGAATTAGGCAATATTTTGCTGTTTTTCCACTTTTTTGTGAATTTTCAGTTTATTGTTATTAATTCATTAAATATACGATAAAAATGATGCAAACACATAATTGATCAGAAATTAACCTTAAACACTTCATTTTCAATCAACTATTTGTTTCTCGTAAAATACTGAATGAAAACACATTGACTTTTATCATTTGTATGGGAAGCAACATCTTTATACGTCTTTTCTAGGGTCTAAAAAATACGAAACGTCGCTCTATGATTCGAAGTTAAAATCCTCAAATTTAGAATAATAATGACTTTATTTACGTTTTTCATGTAGTTTGATATTTCGCAAATATATTCATTTTAACCAATATTTCGATACTATTTCATGTAGTATCACGATATGTGATTTGGCCTTCAAATCTCAGATTTTCGCATAATATTGCATTTTAAGCAAGTTTTCTTGCATTTTGTTTCGTACTAAAAATCATCGAATTCAGCAATATTTTGACGTTTATCATCCCCTTTTCCTTTATGAGATATAAACAAAATATCATCGATTAAGGCAATATTTTGCTGTTTTTCCACGTTTTTGTGAATTTTCAGTTTATTGATATTAATTCATTAAATATACGATAAAAATGATGCAAACACATAATTCATTATGTAATATCCCTAAATACTTCATTTTCAATTAACTGTTTGTTTCTCGTTAAAATACTGAGTAAGATATTGAAAAGGGGAGAAGTTCTGTTTTTATTGCATATATCGACGTTTCAGTTGGAATAGAGCGGTTTTACGTGTACATCTTCCATTGGTAATATAAACGGAAAATCAGGAACATTTTAGTTAATTCTAATGAAACACATTGATTTTTAACATTTGTATTGGAAACAACACTATCAAATGTCTTTTTTTGGATCTAAATAATACGAAACCTCGCTTTATGATTCGAAGTTAATATCCTCAAATTTGGTATAATAGTGACTTTTTCACGTTTTTCATGTAGTTTGATATTACGTAAATATATTCATTTTTACCAATATTTCGATACTAATTTCATGTAGTATCACGGTATGTGATTTGGCCTTCAAATCTCAAATTTTCGCATAATATTGTATTTTAAGCAAGTTTTCCTGCATTTTGTTTCGTACTAAAAATCATCGAATTCAGCAATATTTTGACGTTCATCATCCCCTTTTCATATATGTGATAAAAACAAAATATCATCGAATTAGGCAATATTTTGCTGTTTTTCCACGTTTTTGTGAATTTTCAGTTTAATATTATTAATTCATTAAATATACGATAAAAATGATGCAAACACATAATTGATTAGATAATATCCTTAAATACTTCATTTTCAATCAACTATTTGTTTCTCGTTAAAATCCTGAGTAAGATATTGAAAAGGAGAGAAGTTCAGTTTTTATTGCATATATCGACGTTTCTGCCGGAATAGAGCGGTTTTACGTGTTCATCTTCCATCGGTAATGTAAACGGAAAATCAGGAACATTTTAGATAATTCCTATGAAACACATTTATTTTTATCATTTGTATTGGAAACAACATTGTCAAATGTCTTTTCTTGGATCTAAAAATTACAAAACCTCGCTCTATGATTTGAAGTTAAAATCCTCAAATTTGGTATAATAGTGACTTTTTCTCGTTTTTCATGTAGTTTGATATTACGTAAATATATTTATTTTTACCAATATTTCGATACTATTTCATATAGTATCACGCTACGTGATTTGGCTGTCAAATCTCAGATTTTCGCATAATATTGCATTTTAAGAAACTTTTCTTGCATTTTGTTTCGTACTAAAAATCATCGAATTCAGCAATATTTTGACGTTTATCATCCCCTTTTCCTTTATGTGATATAAACAAAATATCATCGAATTAGGCAATATTTTGCTGTTTTTCCACGTTTTTGTGAATTTTCAGTTTATTGTTATTAATTCATTAAATATACGATAAAAATGATGCAAACACATAATTGATCAGAAATAAACCTTAAACACTTCATTTTCAATCAACTATTTGTTTCTCGTAAAATACTGAATGAAAACACATTGACTTTTATCATTTGTATGGGAAGCAACATCTTTATACGTCTTTTCTAGGGTCTAAAAAATACGAAACGTCGGTCTATGATTCGAAGTTAAAATCCTCAAATTTAGAATAATAATGACTTTATTTACGTTTTTCATGTAGTTTGATATTTCGTATATATATTCATTTTAACCAATATTTCGATACTATTTCATGTAGTATCACGATATGTGATTTGGCCTTCAAATCTCAGATTTTCGCATAATATTGCATTTTAAGGAAGTTTTCTTGCATTTTGTATCGTACTAAAAATCATCGAATTCAGCAATATTTTGACGTTTATCATCCCCTTTTCCTTTATGTGATATAAACAAAATATCATCGAATTAGGCAATATTTTGCTGTTTTTCCACGTTTTTGTGAATTTTCAGTTTATTGTTATTAATTCATTAAATATACGATAAAAATGATGCAAACACATAATTGATCAGAAATTAACCTTAAACACTTCATTTTCAATCAACTATTTGTTTCTCGTAAAATACTGAATGAAAACACATTGACTTTTATCATTTGTATGGGAAGCAACATCTTTATACGTCTTTTCTAGGGTCTAAAAAATACGAAACGTCGCTCTATGATTCGAAGTTAAAATCCTCAAATTTAGAATAATAATGACTTTATTTACGTTTTTCATGTAGTTTGATATTTCGCAAATATATTCATTTTAACCAATATTTCGATACTATTTCATGTAGTATCACGATATGTGATTTGGCCTTCAAATCTCAGATTTTCGCATAATATTGCATTTTAAGCAAGTTTTCTTGCATTTTGTTTCGTACTAAAAATCATCGAATTCAGCAATATTTTGACGTTTATCATCCCCTTTTCCTTTATGAGATATAAACAAAATATCATCGATTAAGGCAATATTTTGCTGTTTTTCCACGTTTTTGTGAATTTTCAGTTTATTGATATTAATTCATTAAATATACGATAAAAATGATGCAAACACATAATTCATTAGGTAATATCCCTAAATACTTCATTTTCAATTAACTGTTTGTTTCTCGTTAAAATACTGAGTAAGATATTGAAAAGGGGAGAAGTTCTGTTTTTATTGCATATATCGACGTTTCAGTTGGAATAGAGCGGTTTTACGTGTACATCTTCCATTGGTAATATAAACGGAAAATCAGGAACATTTTAGTTAATTCTAATGAAACACATTGATTTTTAACATTTGTATTGGAAACAACACTATCAAATTTCTTTTTTTGGATCTAAATAATACGAAACCTCGCTTTGTGATTCGAAGTTAATATCCTCAAATTTGGTATAATAGTGACTTTTTCACGTTTTTCATGTAGTTTGATATTACGTAAATATATTCATTTTTACCAATATTTCGATACTAATTTCATATAGTATCACGGTATGTGATTTGGCCTTCAAATCTCAAATTTTCGCATAATATTGTATTTTAAGCAAGTTTTCCTGCATTTTGTTTCGTACTAAAAATCATCGAATTCAGCAATATTTTGACGTTCATCATCCCCTTTTCATATATGTGATATAAACAAAATATCATCGAATTAGGCAATATTTTGCTGTTTTTCCACTTTTTTGTGAATTTTCAGTTTATTGTTATTAATTCATTAAATATACGATAAAAATGATGCAAACACATAATTGATCAGAAATTAACCTTAAACACTTCATTTTCAATCAACTATTTGTTTCTCGTAAAATACTGAATGAAAACACATTGACTTTTATCATTTGTATGGGAAGCAACATCTTTATACGTCTTTTCTAGGGTCTAAAAAATACGAAACGTCGCTCTATGATTCGAAGTTAAAATCCTCAAATTTAGAATAATAATGACTTTATTTACGTTTTTCATGTAGTTTGATATTTCGCAAATATATTCATTTTAACCAATATTTCGATACTATTTCATGTAGTATCACGATATGTGATTTGGCCTTCAAATCTCAGATTTTCGCATAATATTGCATTTTAAGCAAGTTTTCTTGCATTTTGTTTCGTACTAAAAATCATCGAATTCAGCAATATTTTGACGTTTATCATCCCCTTTTCCTTTATGAGATATAAACAAAATATCATCGATTAAGGCAATATTTTGCTGTTTTTCCACGTTTTTGTGAATTTTCAGTTTATTGATATTAATTCATTAAATATACGATAAAAATGATGCAAACACATAATTCATTATGTAATATCCCTAAATACTTCATTTTCAATTAACTGTTTGTTTCTCGTTAAAATACTGAGTAAGATATTGAAAAGGGGAGAAGTTCTGTTTTTATTGCATATATCGACGTTTCAGTTGGAATAGAGCGGTTTTACGTGTACATCTTCCATTGGTAATATAAACGGAAAATCAGGAACATTTTAGTTAATTCTAATGAAACACATTGATTTTTAACATTTGTATTGGAAACAACACTATCAAATGTCTTTTTTTGGATCTAAATAATACGAAACCTCGCTTTATGATTCGAAGTTAATATCCTCAAATTTGGTATAATAGTGACTTTTTCACGTTTTTCATGTAGTTTGATATTACGTAAATATATTCATTTTTACCAATATTTCGATACTAATTTCATGTAGTATCACGGTATGTGATTTGGCCTTCAAATCTCAAATTTTCGCATAATATTGTATTTTAAGCAAGTTTTCCTGCATTTTGTTTCGTACTAAAAATCATCGAATTCAGCAATATTTTGACGTTCATCATCCCCTTTTCATATATGTGATAAAAACAAAATATCATCGAATTAGGCAATATTTTGCTGTTTTTCCACGTTTTTGTGAATTTTCAGTTTAATATTATTAATTCATTAAATATACGATAAAAATGATGCAAACACATAATTGATTAGATAATATCCTTAAATACTTCATTTTCAATCAACTATTTGTTTCTCGTTAAAATCCTGAGTAAGATATTGAAAAGGAGAGAAGTTCAGTTTTTATTGCATATATCGACGTTTCTGCCGGAATAGAGCGGTTTTACGTGTTCATCTTCCATCGGTAATGTAAACGGAAAATCAGGAACATTTTAGATAATTCCTATGAAACACATTTATTTTTATCATTTGTATTGGAAACAACATTGTCAAATGTCTTTTCTTGGATCTAAAAATTACAAAACCTCGCTCTATGATTTGAAGTTAAAATCCTCAAATTTGGTATAATAGTGACTTTTTCTCGTTTTTCATGTAGTTTGATATTACGTAAATATATTTATTTTTACCAATATTTCGATACTATTTCATATAGTATCACGCTACGTGATTTGGCTGTCAAATCTCAGATTTTCGCATAATATTGCATTTTAAGAAACTTTTCTTGCATTTTGTTTCGTACTAAAAATCATCGAATTCAGCAATATTTTGACGTTTATCATCCCCTTTTCCTTTATGTGATATAAACAAAATATCATCGAATTAGGCAATATTTTGCTGTTTTTCCACGTTTTTGTGAATTTTCAGTTTATTGTTATTAATTCATTAAATATACGATAAAAATGATGCAAACACATAATTGATCAGAAATTAACCTTAAACACTTCATTTTCAATCAACTATTTGTTTCTCGTAAAATACTGAATGAAAACACATTGACTTTTATCATTTGTATGGGAAGCAACATCTTTATACGTCTTTTCTAGGGTCTAAAAAATACGAAACGTCGGTCTATGATTCGAAGTTAAAATCCTCAAATTTAGAATAATAATGACTTTATTTACGTTTTTCATGTAGTTTGATATTTCGTATATATATTCATTTTAACCAATATTTCGATACTATTTCATGTAGTATCACGATATGTGATTTGGCCTTCAAATCTCAGATTTTCGCATAATATTGCATTTTAAGGAAGTTTTCTTGCATTTTGTATCGTACTAAAAATCATCGAATTCAGCAATATTTTGACGTTTATCATCCCCTTTTCCTTTATGTGATATAAACAAAATATCATCGAATTAGGCAATATTTTGCTGTTTTTCCACGTTTTTGTGAATTTTCAGTTTATTGTTATTAATTCATTAAATATACGATAAAAATGATGCAAACACATAATTGATCAGAAATTAACCTTAAACACTTCATTTTCAATCAACTATTTGTTTCTCGTAAAATACTGAATGAAAACACATTGACTTTTATCATTTGTATGGGAAGCAACATCTTTATACGTCTTTTCTAGGGTCTAAAAAATACGAAACGTCGCTCTATGATTCGAAGTTAAAATCCTCAAATTTAGAATAATAATGACTTTATTTACGTTTTTCATGTAGTTTGATATTTCGCAAATATATTCATTTTAACCAATATTTCGATACTATTTCATGTAGTATCACGATATGTGATTTGGCCTTCAAATCTCAGATTTTCGCATAATATTGCATTTTAAGCAAGTTTTCTTGCATTTTGTTTCGTACTAAAAATCATCTAATTCAGCAATATTTTGACGTTTATCATCCCCTTTTCCTTTATGAGATATAAACAAAATATCATCGATTAAGGCAATATTTTGCTGTTTTTCCACGTTTTTGTGAATTTTCAGTTTATTGATATTAATTCATTAAATATACGATAAAAATGATGCAAACACATAATTCATTAGGTAATATCCCTAAATACTTCATTTTCAATTAACTGTTTGTTTCTCGTTAAAATACTGAGTAAGATATTGAAAAGGGGAGAAGTTCTGTTTTTATTGCATATATCGACGTTTCAGTTGGAATAGAGCGGTTTTACGTGTACATCTTCCATTGGTAATATAAACGGAAAATCAGGAACATTTTAGTTAATTCTAATGAAACACATTGATTTTTAACATTTGTATTGGAAACAACACTATCAAATGTCTTTTTTTGGATCTAAATAATACGAAACCTCGCTTTGTGATTCGAAGTTAATATCCTCAAATTTGGTATAATAGTGACTTTTTCACGTTTTTCATGTAGTTTGATATTACGTAAATATATTCATTTTTACCAATATTTCGATACTAATTTCA